>NC_090414.1:14890443-15012564 GCF_036365525.1 Heterodontus francisci
TTGGGTTTGATACAGGGCTGTGGGGAGAGAGTGGGGCAGTGGGATTAGTTTGGGTTTGATACAGGGCTGTGGGGAGAGAGTGTGGCAGTGGGATTAGTTTGGGTTAGATACAGGGCTGTGGGGAGAGAGTGGGGCAGTGGGATTAGTTTGGGTTTGATACAGGGCTGTGGGGAGAGAGTGGGGCAGTGGGATTAGTTTGGGTTTGATCCAGGGCTATGAGAGAGTGGGGCAGTGGGATTAGTTTGGGTTTGATACAGGGCTATGGGGAGAGTGCAGGGCCGTGGGTTTTGTTTGGGTTTGATACAGGGCTGTGGGGAGAGAGTGGGGCAGTGGGATTAGTTTGGGTTTGATCCAGGGCTATGAGAGAGTGGGGCAGTGGGATTAGTTTGGGTTTGATACAGGGCTATGGGGAGAGTGCAGGGCCGTGGGTTTTGTTTGGGTTTGATACAGGGCTGTGGGGAGAGAGTGGGGCAGTGGGATTAGTTTGGGTTTGATACAGGGCTGTGGGGAGAGAGTGGGGCAGTGGGATTAATTTGGGATTGATACAGGGCCATGGAAAGAGAGTGGGGCAGTGGGATTAGTTTGGCTTTGATACAGGGTTGTGGGGAGAGAGTGGGGCAGTGGGATTAGTTTGGGATTGATACAGGGCCATGGAAAGAGAGTGGGGCAGTGGGATTAGTTTGGGTTTGATACAGGGTTGTGGGGAGAGAGTGGGGCAGTGGGATTAGTTTGGGATTGATACAGGGCCATGGAAAGAGAGTGGGGCAGTGGGATTAGTTTGGGTTTGATACAAGGTTGTGGGGAGAGAGTGGGGCAGTGGGATTAATTTGGGATTGATACAGGGCTGTGGGGAGAGAGTGGGGCAGTGGGATTAGTTTGGGTTTGATACAGGGTTGTGAGGAGAGAGTGGGGCAGTGGGATTAGTTTGGGTTTGATACAGGGCTGTGGGGAGAGAGTGGGGCAGTGGGATTAGTTTGGGTTTGATACAGGGTTGTGAGGAGAGAGTGGGGCAGTGGGATTAGTTTGGGATTGATACAGGGCTGTGGGGAGAGAGTGGGGCAGTGGGATTAGTTTGGGATTGATACAGGGCTGTGGGGAGAGAGTGGGGCAGTGGGATTAGTTTGGGATTGATACAGGGTTGTGAGGAGAGAGTGGGGCAGTGGGATTAGTTTGGGATTGATACAGGGCTGTGGGGAGAGAGTGGGGCAGTGGGATTAGTTTGGGATTGATACAGGGCTGTGGGGAGAGAGTGGGGCAGTGGGATTAGTTTGGGATTGATACAGGGCTGTGGGGAGAGAGTGGGGCAGTGGGATTAATTTGGGTTTGATACAGGGCTGTGGGGAGAGAGTGGGGCAGTGGGATTAGTTTGGGATTGATACAGGGCTGTGGGGAGAGAGTGGGGCAGTGGGATTAGTTTGGGATTGATACAGGGCTGTGGGGAGAGAGTGGGGCAGTGGGATTAGTTTGGGATTGATACAGGGCTGTGGGGAGAGAGTGGGGCAGTGGGATTAGTTTGGGATTGATACAGGGCTGTGGGGAGAGAGTGGGGCAGTGGGATTAATTTGGGTTTGATACAGGGTTGTGGGGAGAGAGTGGGGCAGTGGGATTAGTTTGGGATTGATACAGGGCTGTGGGGAGAGAGTGGGGCAGTGGGATTAGTTTGGGATTGATACAGGGCTGTGGGGAGAGAGTGGGGCAGTGGGATTAGTTTGGGATTGATACAGGGCTATGAGAGAGTGGGGCAGTGGGATTAGTTTGGGTTTGATACAGGGCTATGGGGAGAGTGCAGGGCCGTGGGTTTAGTTTGGGTTTGATGCAGGGCTGTGGGGAGAGAGTGGGGCAGTGGTATTAGTTTGGGATTGATACAGGGCTATGAGAGAGTGGGGCAGTGGGATTAGTTTGGGTTTGATACAGGGCTGTGGGGAGAGAGTGGGGCAGTGGGATTAGTTTGGGTTTGATACAGGGCTGTGGGGAGAGAGTGGGGCAGTGGGATTAGTTTGGGTTTGATACAGGGATATGGGGAGGGGGTGGGGCAGTGGGATTAGTTTTGGATTCCCTCGAGGTACATATAGATGGAAGTCGTCCATTCAGCCTCACCAACCTTTTCCCTCATTCAGTCAGATCATGGTTGATCTGTCCCTCAACTCCATTTAGCGGCTTTCCCTCCTTATTCTTTGATACCTTTGTCCAGCCAAAATCTCTCGCTCTTTTCAAAGTTCCAATTATCCCCACAGCTTTATTGGGGAAGAGAGTTCCAGATTTCCACAACCCTTTGTGTAGTTAATAAAAGTGCTTCTCAACACCTGAACAGCCTAGCTCTAATTTTAAGGTTCTGCCCCCTTGTTCTGGGTTCCCCCCCGCCCCCCAACCAGAGGCAATAGTTTCTCTGTATCGACACTATCGATTCCCTCTGTGATGTTGAACACAGGAGCGACGGGTGTCTGGATCAGTGTTCACTGTGCTCAGATCCTGGCTGTAGATCCGCTGTTAACTGCAAACTCTCTGTGCTCGGTGTTTCAGGGCGTTTCGACGAGGCCGTCATTGAAGAGAGACGTCGCTGTGCGGAGGAGATGCTACAATTCACGGTTGACATCCCCGCTTTGTACAACAGCCCGCAGCTGAAAGACTTCTTCAAGGTGCGTGCCTGTTGGCGGTGCCGTGCTGGGTGAAGGTGCCCGCTCTCACGTCGGGTGCAGGTTCCCCTCCCCCACCGGGCACCTTCCCCCAAGTAACCGCTCTCCGGCTCTGAAAGGCCACAGGGCTGGAGTCCTGAGCCCCCTAATTTGAGCCCGTCAGCAGGTTCAGGAGCCCGCAGGGAAAATCCAGCCCAGCATAAGGAGCCATTCGGCCCACTGTGCCTGCGCCAGCCCTGGGAAAGAGCAGTCATGCTTTAGCCCCACCTCCCACTTTTTGTCTGTAACCCTGTACGTTCCTCATCCCTCGAGCACACGTCCAACTCCCTTTGAAAATCATTTATGAAATCAGCTTCCGTTGCCTTTTCAGTTTGAGAGTTCCACATCCTGACAACTCTTTGAGTGAAAACATTTCTGCTCATCTCCCTGTAGATCTTTTGCCAATGATTTTAAATCTCTGACCTCCGGTTACTGACCCACTCGCCCGACGGAATAGTTTCCCCCTCGCCCCTCTCTCAAAACCTCTCGCCGTCTTGTAAACCTCTATTCGGTCACCTCTTCACCTCTGTATCCTTTCTAAGCCCTTTGCATCTTTTCTGAAGTGTGGAGACCAGAATTGTCCACAGTACTCAGGCTGAGGCCTAACCAGAGATTTAGATTCTAGCGATGATCTCTCTGCTTTTATATTCCATTTCTCTATTTATAAACTCAAGTTTTTTTTTTTTAATAACCTTATTAATGTACCCCTGGCACCCTCAGAGTTATGCTGTTTATAGTATACTGCCTCGCCGTTTCACCAGAGGGGTCATTGGCGTCCTGTCGATAACGTTTATGCGCCTGAGGTGTTCCTACCTTTCGCGGTTTGTCACAGGCCTGATGGATCTGTATGCTATTTCCCCATGTCTGGCCGACGAGCTCCCTCAGCAGCGTGTGAATACACTGAGCCGTGTGTGGCCTCACTGGATCCTGCTGTCCCGGGAATGGATGACGCAGAGGTCGTGCCTTTTGCCCACAAGCGAACGAGCGTACCCCTGCTTTGCCTGATGCCCAACGCTCGCACACCTCCCTGCCAGCCGGCCATCAGGAGCTGAAACTGGCGACCCATCTGGGAAGCTCTCCGCTGAACATTACAAATCAGGGGTAGGCCATTCGGCCCCTCGAGCCTGCTCCACTATTTGATGAGATCCTGGCTGATCTGAATGTGGTCTCAACCCCACTTTCCTCTTTGCCCCCCATAACCCTCGACTCCCTTGTCTGTAAAAAAAAAAAAAAATCTGTCTAACTCAGCCTTGAATATATTCAATGACCCAGCCTCCACTGCTCTCTGGGGAAGAGAATTCCAAAAATTAACAACCCTCTGAGAAAAAACATTTCTCCTCATCTGTCTTAAATGGGAGACCCCTTATTTTTAAACCGTGTCCCCTAGTTCTAGTGTCTACCATGAGGGGAAACATCCTCTCAACATCTACACTGTAAAGTCCCCTCAGGATCTTAAATGTTTCAATAAGATCACCTCTCATTCTTCTAAACTCCAGTGGATACAGGCCTAACTTGTTCAACCTTTCCTCCCCTTCATCCCGGGAATCGGTTGCATGAACCTTCTCTGAACTCCTAATGCAATGATATCCTTCCTTAAATGAGGAGACCAAGACTTTACACAGTACTCCAGACCTTGTACAGCTGTAGCAAAACCTCCCTACCTTTATGTTCTATTCCCCTTGCAATTAAATATCATCCTGTCTATACACATTTGTAGACTCTTTATGCCTTCTTGACAACTTACCTTCCTGCCTTTCTTTGTGTCACCTGCACATTTAGCTACCATACCTTCGGTCCCTGCATCCAATTCATTGATATAAATTGTAAATAGTTGAGGCCCCAGCACTGATCCCTGTGGAACTCCACTAGTTACATCCTGCCAACCGAAAATGCCCCATTTACCCCCACTCTCTGCTTCCTGTTAGCTAACCAATCCTCTATCCATGCTAATATCTTAACCCCCGACACCACGGGCCACCTTATCAAATGCCTTCTGGAAATCCAAATACGCTACATCTGTAGGTTCCCCTTTATCCATGTTGTTTGTTACTTCCTCAAAGAACTCTAATAAATTAGTCAAACACGATTTCCTTTCACAAAACCATGTTGGCTCTGCCTGATTGTATTATGAACTTCTAAATGTCCTGCTATTACCTACTTAATAATGGATTCTAGCATTTTCCCTATGACAGATGTTAGGCTAACTGGCGCATAGTTTCCCACTTTGTCTGCCTCCTTTCTTGAATAGCTATTAGCTATTTTCCAATCTGCTGGGACCTTTCCAGAATCCGGGGAATTTTGGAAGATCACAAGTAATGCATCCACTATCTCTGCAGACTCCAGGATGCAGACCATCATTGCCTGAGGACTTGTCGGCCTTTAGCTCGAATAGTTTTCCCAGTATCTTTTCCCTGGTGATTGTGATTGTTTTGTTCTTCCCTCCCTTTTTTCGGTCTTTTGGCAGTGAAGACCGGCACAAAATATCGGCTCAAAGCTTCTGCCATTTCCTTGAGGTCAGCTGGCATAGGCACAGTCTTGGGCCCACTCTGTACCAAAGTGGGAGCTGCATTTACCCTCTGCTGTGATAGTAACACGGCTCTCCTCAGTTTTCTAAAATTCCTTTACAGACAAAAAAAACAGCCTGCCTTTATATAGCACCTTTAACATAGTAAAACGTCCCGAAGTGCTTCACAGGAGCATAAAGCAATAAAATTTGACCCCGAGCCATATAAGGAGATACTCAGACTGGTGACCAAAAACTCGGTCAAAGAGGTCGGTTTTGAGGAGCGCCTTAAAAGGAGGAGAGAGAAAGGCGGAGAGGTTTAGGGAGGGAATTCCAGAGCTTAGGGCCCCAGGCAGCTGAAGGCACGGCCGCGGAGCGATGGGAATCGGAGATGGATGAAAGGCCCAACTTGGAGGAGCACAGAGATGTCGGAAGGTTGTAGGACGGAAGGAGGCCCTCCGCCCTGATCATGCGTGAAGCATTTCTAATCAGGCTCAGGGAACCCTGGGGCTATCAGCATCAAAGTTGTATTGTTTATACCCCGAGAGAATCTATCAATCTATATTAAAAATCTTGTGTCAGCGTGTACTTCGCTGGTATAAATTCCCAATTCCAGGTTTCCAATAGAAATATCTGATGTAAACGTGTCACGCTGTAATTTCCCTTCTAACTGGGGGCCCTGCAGCACCACCACAGGCCGGAGGCTGTAATTACGTCTATGGTTCTATCTTAGATCAAAGAGTATTGGTGAAGTGACAACAAGCTTGCAGACTGCACATGGAAAGGAGGACGGAGCAGGTTGTGGAGTCCTAGATTTCTACAGCACCTTTCGTTACTTTGAGATGTCCCAAAGCTCTTTATAGCCAATGAAGTGTAGTCACTGTTGTAATGTAGGAAATGTGGCAGCCAATTTACGCACAGCGAGCTCCCACTAACGGCGATAAGGTAGTGACCAGATAATCAGTTTTTAGCTGTTGGTCGAGGGCAGACGGGGCCTCAGTTTAACATTGCATCCGAAAGACGACACCTCCAACAATGCAGTGCTTTGACATTAACTGCTGCTGCTGTCTCCTGTTGCTCCAGGATGGCGAGGTGTTCCGGCCACTGGAATTCACTGCTCCCCAGGATGCACCGTCCCTCCCGGCCCCGCTCATCCCCCTGCCGTCAGGAGACGGGGAGACACCGAGGCTGTCGCTGCTGTGGCCGGAGTCTGGAGGATTGTCCGAGCCCCTGACCAGGAGCGAGGTGGACGGAGGAGAGGCTGCCGACGCACTCGCACAGACTCCGCCTCAGCACATCCATGGGACTCAGGGTAAAGACTTTGTGACTGGACCTTGTGTTACAGCCTTTCGCTGGGGTGCAGCTGGGATTGGGGTGCGCACAGGGTGTGACTGAGATTGAGGGGAGTGAGGGGGGTGGGGGGATGGGATTGTGTGTGGGGGAGTAGGTTTTTGTAGGTCGTGTGGTGAAAACTGCCAGAAGTCGATTGGACCAGCGCTGGCAACCCGAACAGTCTGAACTGTGGGCCATGTGTCGTGTAGGATTGACCTTGTTTGCAGCCTGGGAGTCTCGGAATTGTGTCTCCGGTGTATCGTTCTTTACCTGCTGCAGTGCTGAAAGGATTCCATCTCTTGTCTTGGCAGATGAACTGGATCCTGGGCAGAAGAAAGAGGAAGAAACAAGCTCACTGTGCGACTCTGGGACTGAGGAAGAAGAGGACGAGACCAGGCTGCAGACCGGGTCCCCTCTGTCGGACAACGAGCTGGCGTTGTTTGACCCATGTGCCAAGGAAGGTGGGTCAGGGCAGGCCATCCCGCATCGCCCTGCAGAGTCTCACAAGTGCTCCTCAGCGGATTGACAGCCCTGTCACCCAGGGGTGCTGTGGGAGGGAGCAAGGACCCCGGTATTGGAACAAACCTGAACCCAGATTAAATTGATTGTGACACCAGAGCTTCACTGGTCTTTGTGCCAGGACAGGTACAGCACGGGGTTAGATACAGAGTAAAGCTCCCACTACACTGCGGCAGTGACACTTCCATTTCCCATACTAGTGACCCTTGTGCTCCTACAATGGGTTTCGTTTGAGGGTTCCCAGCTGTTGCCACAATGATAGTAAGGATTGGCGGCAACTTATGCCACGTCAGGATGAGTTAGGGGCAGTGATGTTTCTGCGGTGCGGCTTCGCGTTCTCCGCGCTGGAGGCCGCAGGCTGGGCGGGGCTGTTGGAATAATCTCGGGTTGCTCAAGCCTGCCCTGCCAACCCGGCATCCCCCCCAGCCACGGTGCGGTGGAGGGACTGGACGTTGAGTCCAGTTGCAGAGCCAAGCGAGCTTTCTCGTTCCTGGACAGGGCGCCAAGTTTCTTGAGTGTGGCGGCTGCACCCGTCTAGTCTTGTGATGAATCCGTCAGGCTACTTATAGATGATGGAGGAGGCTTGAGGGCTAATGAGCTGAGATATTTGCAGTGGAGTGCCCAACCTCCAGGCTACTCTTGTCGCCTCAGTGTTGATGTGCCTGGCCCAGTGGAGCTTCTGGTTAATACAGGAAACAAGGAGGAAATGTGGGAGGCTAAACCTCCCTTCTTTCGCACTCAGTAAATAGAATTCTAAGATTCACATTGTTCCCTTTTGTGAGTCTGATAGGTTGAGGGAAAGCCATTGTTGTTTGTGTTGCAGACCCCTTACCTGACCCTAACCAACAGAGCAACGTCCTGGCACTGATCGTCCCCCAGGCCGGGACACACCCCAACGAGGAACAGCCCGAGGACTTGGAGAGGCGGCTGCTGCATTTGAGGGTGCCACCAGACAACGGACAGCCGGCCGCGGGGCCAGCAGTCGACGGGCTAGACGGCGCCGAGTACCTGAGTGTGGCGGCCGAGTGCATCAAAGAGGCGCTGGAGCGAGAAGCCACCCAGGAATACGGAATCGCGTTTAATTGCTATCGGAAGGGAGTGGACATTCTGCTGAAAGGGGTACAAGGTAGGTGGTGAATCTGCTTCCACGACAAACAGTAGTATGTTGCCAAGACTTCCTTTACATGTTAACAATCACTGGTCCTTCCCGCTCATCCCACACAATCCTGATACCTCCCACTTCACATTATATACATTCCCCAAACCCGCCTCGATCTCCCGGAAGAGGCGAAAAGCCGGGTTAGAAACTCAGTTCATTTTGTCCGGTGGGCGGGGAAGCAAGCAACGTCTGGGAATTTCCTCTCCAATATCCTGCCAAACCCCCACCCCGCTCCCCAGCTATCAAAACTCGTGTCAGAAATCACTCTGGGCCTGAATTGACTGCAAACAGTAACAGTAATATCAGCGAGACGGTTTCCAGCGCTCGGACCAGCAGCCTGGGAAGGAAGGGAGGGCAAAAGCACAGGGCTACGTTGATGGTGTACGCTCGAGTTTATAAAAGGGATTGAGTGCGATGGGGAGGCAGGAAGAGAGGAGTTGGGAAAAATGAGTTAAAAGCCCTCAGGAACCCAGAGACAGTTGAAGGAGACGGCTATGCTTGAGATATCTGGGCAAACTGAAAATCATGTCTGTGCCGGCCATCAAACACCTATCTATTCTAATCCCATTTTCCAGCACTTGCCCCATAGCCTTGTATGCTATGGCATTTCAAGTGCTCATCTAAATACTTCTTCAATGTTGTGAGGGTTCCTGCCTCTACCACCTCTTCAGGCAGAGTTCCAGATTCCAACCACCCTCAGTGAAAAAAATTTTCCTCAAATCCCCTCTAAACTCCTGCCCCTTCCCTTAAATCTATGCCCCCTGGTTAATGACCCCTCTGCTAAGGGAAAAAGTTTCTTCCTATCTAACCTATCAATGCCCCTTCATAATTTTTTATACCTCAATCAGGTCCCCCCTCAACCTTCTCTGCTCTAAGGAAAACAACCCCAGCCTATCTAGTCTCTCTTCATAGCTGAAATGTTCCAGCCCAGGCAACATCCTGGTGAATCTCCTCTGCACCCTCTCCAGTGCAATCTCATCCTTCCTATAGTGTGGTGACCAGAACTGTACACAGTACTCTAGCTGTGGCCTAACTAGTGTTTTATACAGCTCCATCATAAACTCCCTGCTCTTATATTCTACGCCTGGGCTAATAAAGACAAGAACCCTATATGCCTTCTTAACCACCTTACCTACCTGTGCTGCTGCCTTCAGTGATCTATGGACAAGTACACCGAGGTCCCTCTGGACTTCCTAGGGTCCTACCATCCATTGTATATTCCCTTGCCTTGTTAGTCCTCCCAAAATGCATCACCTCAACTTCTCAGGATTAAATTCCATTTGCCACTGCTCCGCCCATCTTACCAGCCCATCTATATCATCCTGTAATCTAAGGCTTTCCTGTTCATTATTTACGACACCACCAATTTTCGTGTCATCTGCAAACTTACTGATCATATCTCTTGTATTCACGTCTAAATCATTAATGTACACTACAAACAGCAAGGGGCCCAGCACCGATCCCTGTGGTACACCACTGGTCAGAGGCTTCCAATCGCAAAAACAACCAAAGAATAAAGAACAGTACAGCACAGGAACAGGCCATTCGGCCCTCCAAGCCTGCGCCGATCTTGATGCCTGTCTAAACTAAAACCTTCTGCACTTCCAGGGTCCGTATCCCTCTATTCCCATCCTATTCATGTATTTGTCAAGATGTCTCTTAAACGTCGCTATCGTACCTGCTTCCACCACCTCCCCCGGCAACAAGTTCCAGGCACTCACCACCCTCTGTGTAAAGAACTTGCCTCACACATCCCCTCTAAACTTTGCCCCTCTCACCTTAAACCTATGTCCCCTAGTAACTGACTCTTCCACCCTGGGAAAAAGCTTCTGACTATCCACTCTGTCCATGCCGCTCATAACTTTGTAAACCTCTATCATGTCACCCCTCCACCTCCGACGTTCCAGTGAAAACAATCCAAGTTTATCCAACCTCTCCTCATAGCTAATGCCCTCCAGACCAGGCAACATCCTGGTAAACATCTTCTGTACCCTCTCCAAAGCCTCCACGTCCTTCTGGTAGTGTGGCGACCAGAATTGCACGCAATATTCTAAGTGTGGCCGAACTAAGGTTCTGTACAGCTGCAGCATGACTTGCCAATTTTTATACTCTATGCCCCGACCGATGAAGGCAAGACCGTATGCCTTCTTGACTACCTTATCCAATAATTTCCCTACCACTGACGTAAGGCTCACCGGCCTATAATTCCCTGGATTATCCTTGCTACCCTTCTTAAACAAAGGAACAACATTGGCTATTGTCCAGTCCTCTGGGACCTCACCTGTAGCCAATGAGGATGCAAAGATTTCTGTCAAGGCCCCAGCAATTTCTTCCCTTGCCTTCCTTAGTATTCTGGGGTAGATCCCATCAGGCCCTGGGGACTTATCTATCTTAATGCAAGACACCCAACACCACCTCCTTTTTGATAATGAGATGACTGAGACTATCTGCACTCCCTTCCCTAGACTCATCATCCACCAAGTCCTTCTGTTTGGTGAATACTGATGCAAAGTACTCATTTAGTACCTTGCCCATTTCCTCTGGCTCCACACATAGATTCCCTTCTCTGTCCTTGAGTGGGCCAACCCTTTCCCTTGTTACCCTCTTGCTCTTTATATATGTATAAAAAGCCTTGGGATTATCCTTAATCCTGTTTGCCAATGACTTTTCATGACCCCTTTTAGCCCTCCTGACTCCTTGCTTAAGTTCCTTTCTACTGTGTTTATATTCCTCAAGGGATTCGTCTGTTCCTAGCCTTCCAGCCCTTTCGAATGCTTCCTTTTTCTTTTTGACTAGGCTCACAATATCCCGCGTTATCCAACGTTCCCGAAACTTACCAAACTTATCCTTCTTCCTCACAGGAACATGCTGGTCCTGGATTCTAATCAACTGACATTTGAAAGACTCCCACATGTCAGATGTTGATTTACCCTCAAACAGCCGCCCCCCAATCTAAATTCTCAGTTCCTGCTAATATAATTAGCCTTCCCCCAATTTAGCAGCTTCATCCGAGGACTACTCTTATCCTTATTCACAAGTACCTTAAAACTTATGGAATTATGGTCACTGTTCCCGAAATGCTCCCCCACTGAAACTTCGACCACCTGGCCGGGCTCATTCCCCAATACCAGGTCCAGTACGGCCCCATCCCTAGTTGGACTATCTACATATTGTTTCAAGAAGCCCTCCTGGATGCTCCTTACAAATTCTGCCCCATCTAAGCCCCTAGCACTAAGTGAGTCCCAGTCAATATAGGAGAAGTTAAAATCACCCACCACTACAACCCTGTTACCTTTACATCTTTCCAAAATCTGTCTACATATCTGCTCCTCTACCTCCCGCTGGCTGTTGGGAGGCCTGTAGTAAACCCCAACATCGTGACTGCACCCTTCCAATTCCTGAGCTCCACCCATATTGCCTCGCTGCATGACCCATCCGAGGTGTCCTCCCGCAGTACAGCTGTGGTATTCTCCTTAACCAGTAATGCAACTCCCCCACCCCTTTTACATCCTCCTCTATCCCGCCTGAAGCTTCTAAATCCTGGAACATTTAGCTGCCAATCCTGTCCTTCCCTCAGCCAAGTCTCTGTAATAGCAACAACATCATATTTCCAAGTACTAATCCAAGCTCTAAGTTCATCTGCCTTACCTGTTATACTTCTCGCATTAAAACAAATGCACTTCAGACCACCAGTCCCGCTGTGCTCCGCAACATCTCCCTGCCTGCTCTTCCTCTTAGTCTTACTGGCCTTATTTACTAGTTCCCCCTCATTTATTTCACTTGCTGTCCTACTGCTCTGGTTCCCACCCCCCTGCCACACTAGTTTAAACCCTCCCGAGTGACGCTAGCAAACTTTGCAGCCAGGATATTTGTGCCCGTCCTTCTTGTACAGGTCCCATCTGTCCCTGAAGAGATCCCAATGGTCCAGATATCTGAAACCCTCCCTTCTACACCAGCTGTTCAGCCACGTGTTTAGCTGCACTATCTTCCTGTTTCTAGCCTCACTGGCACGTGGCACAGGGAGTAATCCCGAGATTACAACCCTAGAGGTCCTGTCTTTTAACTTTCTACCTAACTCCCTAAACTCATCCTGCAGGACCTCGTCACTCTTCCTGCCTATGTCATTGGTACCGATGTGTACCACAACGTCTGACTGTTCACCCACCCCCTTCAGAATGCCCCCTGTCCGTTCAGAGACATCCTTGACCCTGGCACCAGGGAGGCAACATACCACCCTGGAGTCTCTTTCACGTCCACAGAAGCTCCTATCTGTGCCCCTGACTATAGCGTCCCCTATAACTATTGCTCTTCTGCGCTTTGTCCCTCCCTGCTGAACAACAGTGCCAGCCATGGTGCCACTGCTCTGGCTGCTGTTGTTTTCCCCTGATAGGCCATCTCCCCCCCCCCAACAGTATCCAAAACGGTATACTTGTTAGAGAGGGGGATAGCCACAGGGGATTCCTGCACTGACTGCCTGCCCCTTCTAGCGGTCACCCATCTATCTGCCTGCACCTTGGGTGTAACCACTTCTCTAAAACTCCTGTCTATGACGCTCTCTGCCACCTGCATGCTCCTAAGTGCATCCAGTTGCCGCTCCAACCGATCCATGCGGTCTGTGAGGAGCTGCAACTGGGTACACTTCCTGCAGATGTAGTTGTCTGGAACGCTGGAAGCTTCACGGACCTCCCACATCTCACAGGTGAAGCACTACACCCCTCTAACTGACATTTCTAGCACTAATTAATAAATTAATTTAAGATAAATAAATACTTATTAAATCCTTACTAAATTGTTATAACTATACGGTCCCTAGTGCTAGATTCCTACTATAAATATTAAATGCTAACTAAATACAGTAATCTCCTCCCTCTGGTTTAGTTACTCTTATTAATTAGTTAATTAGGGTTTTAATCAATTTTTATCAATGTTTTATTTTCTTCAAGTAAAAAAAAATTCCCTACCAGCCAATCAGGTCACAGCTTTCCTGTGATGTCACTTTCAGTTTTTTTTTACCAGAGGTAAGTTTTTTATACTTACCGGTCCGGAACTCTGCCCTCCGAGTCTTCTCCCAGTCAGCTGTGCTCTCTGGGCTCTCCTCACTCTGAGGACAGGTAGGAAATGAAAGGAGCTCCTCGCTCCCTCCTTACCAAACTTCCTCAGTTACCAAACTTCCACTGTCGCACTCTATTGCAACCCAAGTCAGCACTGTACTTTTATACTGACTCACTCTAGCCCCCTGAAAACTGGTTTAAACCAATTCTCTAATTAACAAGGTGCAGCTGCAAGCAGAGACTGAGTGAACCCTGTTTAAAGCTGGTCCAAAACTTACCTTCCCCAACCCGAACAGCAATGTTAAGTTGATCTGCTAAATAAAAGACAGATTAGATTTAAGATAAAATTAACCCTTAATTATCCTCACTTCCCAAACTTCCACTGTAGCACTTTATTGCAACCCAAGTCAGCACTCCAGTGCAAAACCCTCGACCATTACCCTCTGCCTCCTGCCAGCGGGATGGTAGAGATTTGTATTCAGGAAGCTTGTCCTGGGTCAAATCCCTCCATGGTCTTGCCCCTGCCCATCTCTGCAATCTCTCCAGCTGCACAACCTTCCGAGATCTCTGTGCTCATCCAGAGGCTTGTGAATGTTTGGAATTCTCTACCCCACAGAGTATATTCAAGACAGAGGTCAATAGAATATTTGGACACTTCAGGGATTAAAGGGTATGGGCATTGGGTGGGAAAGTGAACTTTGAGTCAAAGATCAGCTGTGATCTTATTAAATGGCGGAGGGGGCTTAAGGGATCATGTGACCTCCTCCTATTTCTTATGTTCTCAATTCTGCCCTCTTGAGCATTCCTGATTTTAATCGCTCCACCATTGGTGGCCGAGCCTTCAGCTGCCTGGGGGGCCCTAAGCTCTGGAATTCCCTCCTTAAACCTCTCCACCTCTCTCTCTCTCCTCCTTTAAGACGCTCCTTAAAAACCGACCTCTTTGACCGAGCTTTTGGTCGCCTGTCCCTAATATCTCCTTATGTGGCTCGGGGACAAATTTTGTTTGATAACGCTCCTGTGAAGCACCTTGGGATGTTTATTACATGCCAGAATTCCCCACTGCTGTTCTTGGTAATATTCAAAGTCTCAGATAAGCTGGTGCGGACCAGTGCTAATGCATAGATATGCATTTTAAAAGCTTACTATATCGCTATTTTTCCTGATGCACCTGTACCTACACCAGAGCTGGCATGAGTGGGTAGTTGGAGTGGGTGAGGCTGGCACAATGGGCCCTGTAATTCTGATCCCCATTTGAGGAGACAGCTGGGGGGCTGTGCCATGGAGAGGGGATGTGGGTTAGGATTCTGGGATCAAACGGGCAGAAGGGTCTTGTCGATGGATACCTGTCTTGTGTTTCCAGGTGACCTGAGCGCAGAGCGGTGCGATGCTGTGAAAAGGAAGACTGCCGAGTACCTGAAACACGCGGAAGCTATTTTCACATTGCACCTCAAGGACACGGGGCCAGAGGATGTGACTCCCTCCTCAGTAAGTCTCGCGAGGCAGTGAGGGGTTGGGGAAAATAGCTTTGCTCTCAGTGTTAGATTGCTCGGCGACCATCACTGCCCGAGTCGAAAATCCTTATCCAACAACCCAGGGCAGAGAGGGAGGGGGTTTGTGTGTGGTCAGTTACACCTCTGACCTTTCACCTCTGTGGCCTGGGATTGAACTGGTCCAGAAAAAATGGAAGCTTCCTGCCCTAAAAGCTTCAGGGATTCCCCCATCAAAGGAGCTTGAGGGGGTCTTGGTCCGGTCTTTAACACGGCATTCAGTTGGCAACTCATTCAAAGAGGCCTCAGGATGGCTGGAGCAGGAGATGGTGTGGAGGGAGTTTTACTCTGTATCTAACCCCCGTGCTGTACCTGTCCTGGGAGAGTTTGATGGGAAATAGTGTAGAGGGAACTTTACTCTGTATCTAACCCCGTTTTTTTTTTTTTTTTTTTTACCTTTTTTTTTCACAAGGTGACCTTTATACCCCAGGCCCCTTTTATATTTTTCATGTCAAGGGGGCCTTTATCCCTCAGGCCCCCTTTATGTACATATTTACAGTTTTAAAATAACTTTATTAAAACAGATAAATAAACAAAAAACTCAAATTAAAATGCCATTCTCGGCGTCGACGATGCACTCCAGTCCCTGCGGTGCCCACCGGTCGCGGAAGGCCTCAAGCGTACCGGCGGACACCGCATGCTCCTTTTCCAGGGACACCCGGGCGCGAACGTAACCGCGGAAGAGGGGCAGGCAATCGGGGAGGACGGAACCCCCGACGGCCCGCAACCTGGACCTGTGAATTGCCACCTTGGCCAGGCCCAGGAGCAGACCGACGAGGAGATCCTCCTCCCGGCCCAAGCCCCTCCGCACCGGGTGCCCAAAGATCAGGAGCGTGGGACTGAAGTGCAGCCAGAATTTGAGGAGCAGCCCCTTCAGATACTCAAAGAGGGGCTGCAACCTCACACACTCCGTATAAATGTGGAACACGGACTCGTCCAGGCCGCAGAAAGTACAGCTGGCCTGGGAGTCCGTGAACCTACTTAAAAGCCTATTGCACGGGACTGCTCTGTGCAGCACCCTCCACCCCAGGTCCCCGATGTAAAGGGGGAAGACTCCCGCGTAGAGAGACCTCCATCGGGGTTTCCCCTCGCCGCCAGTTGGCAACGCGGACCGCCAGGGCGTGTCCGGCCGGCTGACGAGGGCGAGGAAGTGGAAAGTGTGCAGGAGCAGCCCGTACAGGAAACCCCTCCGCGCTGATTGGAATGGCACGGAGGGCATTCCCGAGAGGCGGCTCGGGTTGTGCGGGACCGGCTCCCGAGGAGGGTTTCGGGGCCTGGGTCCGATGAGCAGTTCCGGCCCAGCGGGGGTCAGCTCGGCCGGGATCGCTCCGCACTCCCGAGCCCCCTCGCCACCCGCAGTGAGGGGCGTCCCGGGGGTTTCGGCTACTCCTCCACCCGCCGGACCGTCCCCGGAGTCGGCCGCCCGGACAGCCGAGGCGCTCTCCTCCGCCGGCGGGGGAGCGCCCTGACTGGAGGCGACCATGTTCCAGACTCGGAAAAGATCCCGGTAAAAGACAGGCAACTCCCTCAGAGTGGCGCGGCTAACGGACTCCACCGGGAGCTGCGTGTCGTCTTGAAGGCAGTGACACTGGCGGAAAAAATACGTCGCCAGCGCACACCATCTGGGAGGACGCTCGACGTACAGGTATCTCTGCAGGGTCCGAAGGCGGAGAGTCGCAGCCTGGGTGCGGACGCACACCAGCGACTGACCGCCCTCCTCGATCGGGAGACTCAGGACCGCGGCAGAGACCCAGTGTTTCCTCTTGCCCCAGAAGAAATCGACGAGTTTCTTCTGGATCTTGGTGGCAAATACAGGGGGCGGGGCCAAAGTGAACAACCGGTACCACAGCATGGAGGCCACCAGTTGGTTTATGACCAACGCTCGGCCCCTGTAGGAAAGCACTCGGAGCAGTCCTGTCCAGCGCCCCAGCCGAGCGGTGACTTTCGCCTCCAACTCCTGCCAGTTTGCCGGCCAGGCTTCCTCAGCGGGGCTAAGGTGGACTCCCAGATAGAGGAGGTGCGTGGTGCTCCACGCAAAAGGTGTCATCTCCTCCGGCAGGGAGTCCACCCGCCACTGACCAACCAGGAGTCCGGAACATTTCTCCCAATTGATCCTCGCGGAGGACGCGGCAGAAAAGGTCTGCTGGCAGTCGCGCATCCTCCGCGAGTCAACGGGATCTGTGATTGCGAGGAGCACGTCGTCGGCGTAAGCCGAGAGGACGACCCGCATGGCCGGCTCGCGCAGAGCCAATCCCGTCAACCTCCTGCGAAGCAGGCACAGGAAGGGCTCCACGCAGATGGTATACAGTTGGCCGGACATGGGGCACCCCTGACGCACTCCTCTCCCAAATCGAAGGGGCGCCGTCAAGGACCCGTTAACTTTGACTAGACACTCTGCGGCGGCGTATAAAAGTCGGACCCGGGCCACGAAATGCGGCCCGAGTCCGAAAGCGCGCAGAGTCCCGAAAAGGTAATCGTGATCCACCCTGTCGAACGCCTTCTCCTGATCGAGGGAGAGAAAGGCGACCGACTGACCAGTCCTCTGGGAAAGATGGATCAGGTCCCGGACCAGGTGGATGTTGTCCTGGATGGACCGGCCCGGGACCGTGTAGGACTGGTCGGGGTGGATCATGTGGGCCAGCACGGAGCCCAGGCGGGTAGACATAGCCCGGGCAAAGATCTTATAATCCGTGCTGAGGAGGGAGACCGGACGCCAGTTTTTAAGCAGGCGGAGATCGCCCCTCTTCGGCAGCAGGACGATGACCGCCCTGCGCCACGAGAGGGGCATCTCCCCGGTCGCCAGGCTTTCCCCCAGGACCCGCGCGTAATCGTCCCCCAGGACGTCCCAGAACGCCCTGAGGAACTCCACGGTCAACCCATCCAGCCCTGGGGATTTGCCCCTCGAGAGCTGGTGGAGGGCGCCAGTCAGCTCCGCCAACGTGAGCGGAGCCTCCAATCCTTCGGCGCCCTCCGGGCTGACCTGCGGCAGGTCCTCCCACAAAACTCTGCGCGCATCCTCGCTGGACGGATCCGGAGAGAACAACGCACTGTAATACGTCCGGACCAGGAGGCCCATTCCCTCCGGATCCGTGATGGAGGATCCGTCGTCGGCCAGCAGCTCGACGAGCTGCTTACGGACCCCCCGCCATTTTTCCAGCGAGTAGAAGAAGGGTGAGGCGCGGTCCAAATCTTCCAGGATCTGGATCCGCGACCTCACGTACGCGCCTCGGGACCCTATGAGCTGCAGGTTCCTCAGCGCGCCCTTCTTCTCTTTGTACGCCTGCCACAGGGCCGGGTCCGCGACGGCATGACCGAGGCGGGATTCCAAGTCGAGCACCTCCCTCTCAAGGCGCCCGACCTCGGCTTCCCGCCTCTTGGTCGACCCCTTCGCGTACTCCTGACAGAAGACGCGGATGTGAGTCTTGCCCACATCCCACCATAGCCTCAAGGAGGGGAAGCCCCCCTGCTTCCTTCTCCAGTCGGCCCAGAATCGACAGAACGAGTCCCGAAATCGCACGTCCTCCAGCAGCCGGTTGTTAAAGTGCCAGTACGCGGACCCCGCCCGCGTGCGGAGCGGAGTGAACTCCGCCCACACCAGGCGGTGGTCCGAGCACGGCACCAGCCGCATGGAGGCCGCCGAGACGCGGGAGACGTACGCCTGCGAAATGTAGAGGCGGTCGATTCGCGACCCCCCTCCTCCAGACCTCCACGTGAAGGCGCTGGAGTCGGGATGGAGATTCCGCCAGACGTCCACCAAGTTAAGGGAGCTGATCAGTCCCCTCAACTTCTCCACCGACGCTTGGCCGCGCTGGGGACCGGAGCGATCCCCCACCTCGAGGGTGCAGTTAAAATCCCCCCCGAGGATGATGCACTCGCCGCTATCGATGGAGCTCAAGAGAGCGGACACTTCTTCAAAGAAGCGCGCTTGCAAAGCGCCGGGCCTGGGCGCGTACACGTTCACAAAGTGGAGCGGCACGCTACCCAGGCGAACGGCGAGGTGGAGCAAGCGGCCCGGCACTAGCTCCTTGACCCCCAAGATCTCCGGCTGAAAAGTCGGGGCCAACAAGATAGCCACCCCACTAGAAATAGGGGTGAGGTGACTCATGTAGACCCCACCCTGCCACTCCAGGAGCCAGGTGGCTTCGTCTCCCGGAACGGTGTGGGTTTCCTGCAGAAAGCTCACCGCGTATCTCCCTTCCCTAAGGACTGAGAGATTGTGAAATCTGCGGTGAGCCCCTCTGCTGCCATTGATGTTGAGGCTGGCTATGGTTATCTTCATGTCAAAGGTACGTAAAACCCGTCACCAACAGCTCACTGTGAGGAGGGAGTGGAAGTGCACCTGGCCCTCCACTCCCCCAGCAACCCATTGAGGAACACATTAAAACGGCGCCTCTCAACCAGTTTCACGTCCGCGCGCTTGCCCGCTATCTTAAGGGCGGCACGGACGGACTGGATGATTAGCGCCAGATTCGACCAACGGTCGAGGGCCAGCTGAACTTTATTGCGGCAACCTCTGCAAGCCGCGAGGAAATCCCGGAGTTCCGCCGTGGGGATGAGAGGAGATTCGGTGGGAGGCACGAGGGACTCCACCACCTCACTGGCGATGGAATCAAGATCATCCTCCGTGCCCCGCACCGAATCCCCATCCTCCTCCGGGTCGTCACCGCCAGCGGCCGACACATCCACCACACACTGTGGGGCGGACGTCCCGGCCGCGCCAGCTGGTCCCGCCTCCGTCACGATCCCACCCCCAGGATCGATGGCGGAGGAGTCCTCTCTGGGTTCTATTGTGAAACTGGAGCCTGTAGGCACCAGCGGTTCAGGACCCCCCTCCACCTCCATCCCCAGGCCAATGACTGGGCCAGGGGAGACAGAAGTTCCGGACTCCGGGAAACCAGCCGGAGCCGAGACTGGAGGCGGCGAGAGGAGGCCATCTCCCGCTCCGCCAGCACCCACAGGCCCAGCAGATGGGGCAGCATTCTCAGTTATAACTGGGTCGGGTGTCTCCTGGTTGGTGGTGGACTCCGGCTGGGAGGCCCGGCCCTCTGGGGCCTCGCCCTCCCCTTCATTCAGGACACCCGACCCAGTAGCAGTGGCGGAATGGGCGGTTTCCCCAGGCTCCCCCACCACAAGCAGGGCCCCACTTACTCCTTCAGGAGGGGCCTCACGTACCGGGGCCATCCCCTCCCCTCCATCCTGAGGAATAGGGAGCACCTGCCCGGACTTTGCAGCCTTGGTGGTGGCGGTAGGGGGCACCTGAGGACCAGAAACAGGAGGCAGCTCCCCTCCAACAGATGGGCCCTGCACCTCAGGGCCCTGTGTTATTTCTGTGGAGGGGTGCCTTCTCCTCTTTTTCGCACTTGGGCGCGGAGACTCAGAGACCTCCATGTCATCAGAGGCCTCCGCCTCCGCACCCTTTTTTCCTTTTTTAGTCACCCTGGGCCTGAGCCCAGCCCTGGGACAGGTGGATTCCATGGGAATGGGCTTTGGGCTGAGCTCAGGCTCGGGTTGAGTCAAAGTGTCCAGGGGACGCGCCTCACGATGTTTCTTTTTTCCCCGCGTCTTCCTTCCGCTCGGACGGACGCTCCCCTCCCCGCCAGAGGCTGTGAAAACCACAGCCTCCGGAACCGACTGAGCGGTGTCTGTTGGATGTGCGGGGGGAGTGGGAGGAGGTGCTGTGGAACCACTCTGGGCCGCCGAGGTGGAGCTGGCGGCCGGGAGGTTGGGGCAGTTCTTACGAACATGCCCCACCCCCTTGCAGACGTGGCACCGCGCCCCGTCCGAGGTCCAAAAGACGCGGTAGGCCGTCCCCTGGAACTCCACATTAAATTGGCCCTCCGTGTCCTCCTCCCGCGCCAGCTGCATAAATAACTGGCGGCGGAAGGAGTAGACATGTTGGAGGCTGTGCTCCCGAAGACCAAGCCGGACTGGGGTGATCCCCGACCTCACCTCCCCCAGATGGTGCAGGTGGGGGAGGAGGAGCTCACTGGGAATGAAGGGTGGGACGTTGGACAACATTATCCGATGCGCAGTGGCCCCCAGAGGGTCCACTGGCAGGAAGGTCCCCCCCACAGTGAGCCCTTTACTCAGGGCCAGGGACACCGCCCGCTCGGTCTTCAAAAAGAACACAGCCTTCCCATACATCTTTGAGGCCGCAACAATGGCCGAGGGGCCGACAACCACGGCCATTGCCTTAACGCAGGCCTCAATAGACATGTTGGGGTGGGGATAGCTCTTCACCCCATGGCTGCATGTCAATAATTTAAAGGGTGACGGGGCCACGTGGGCAGCCACAGAAGCTGCAGCTGCGTAGGTAGTAGAGGGCCCCGCCACCGGTGATGAAGGGCTTGCCATGGGTCCAAGAGCTAAACCCACCCCAAATTGTGGACTTGCACACTAAATAACAGATTCACAGAAAAATTTGAAAAGACAAACAAACAAACAACAGGTTAGTGGAGAGGCTGAGGTAAGAGAGGAGAGGCAAAGGCAGGCTGGAAGGGATGACTTGCTTTCTGGAGGTGGTGCTCACAGTACACTTAAAACAGTCTTTGAAGTTGGTCTTCCGGTCTTCTGGTTGGGGGAGTCGTCTTCACCTGGGTCAGCTGAAGCTGCCCAGGCACTATCTATCCCCTTCCGTCTGTTTAGCTGGGCAGCTTCAGCTGACCCAGGTTTGGCAATTGGGGTGGGGAGGGAGCTTCCCTGTGTGCTTTTGCAGCAGCACAGACTCCTGTTGAATTGGCAGCCCCACCCCTTGTTGTTCCAGCCACTTGTTCCTCCCCCAACAGTCCAAAGTAAATTACTGGTGTTCAGCACCCACCTCCAGACAAAGCCTTGTTTCCACAAAATGTCCCTTTCTTCTCTTTAATGGAGACTGTTGTTGGAGTTTTCCTCTGCTTGTTGGTAGCTGCTCTCCCTTGCTCAGTGCAGCTCCTCTCTCCACCTCTGCAACCTCCAACTGCCACCAGCACTGTCAGCTGCACCTCGTTGATGCACTCAGGCTCCCAAATCAGTGGGCAGCCAATCCCAGTGCTGTACCTGTCCTGGGAGTGTTTGATGGGGACAGTGTAGAGGGAGCTTTGCTCTGTATCTAACCCCAGTGCTGTACCTGTCCTGGGAGAGTTTGATGGGACAGTGTAGAGGGAGCTTTACTCTGTATCTAACCCCGTTTTTTTTTTTTCTTTTCTAACCCCGTTTTTTTTCTTTTTTTTTTTTTTTTGCCGTTTTTTTTTCCACAAGGTGACCTTTATACCCCAGGCCCCTTTTATATTTTTCACATCGAGGGGGCCTTTATCCCTCAGGCCCCCTTTATGTACATATTTACAGTTTTAAAATAACTTTATTAAAACAGATAAATAAACAAAAAACTCAAATTAAAATGCCATTCTCGGCGTCGACGATGCACTCCAGTCCCTGCGGTGCCCACCGGTCGCGGAAGGCCTCAAGCGTACCGGCGGACACCGCATGCTCCTTTTCCAGGGACACCCGGGCGCGAACGTAACCGCGGAAGAGGGGCAGGCAATCGGGGAGGACGGAACCCCCGACGGCCCGCAACCTGGACCTGTGAATTGCCACCTTGGCCAGGCCCAGGAGCAGACCGACGAGGAGATCCTCCTCCCGGCCCAAGCCCCTCCGCACCGGGTGCCCAAAGATCAGGAGCGTGGGACTGAAGTGCAGCCAGAATTTGAGGAGCAGCCCCTTCAGATACTCAAATAGGGGCTGCAACCTCGCACACTCCGTATAAATGTGGAACACGGACTCGTCCAGGCCGCAGAAAGTACAGGTGGCCTGGGAGTCCGTGAACCTACTTAAAAGCCTATTGCACGGGACTGCTCTGTGCAGCACCCTCCACCCCAGGTCCCCGATGTAAAGGGGGAAGACTCCCGCGTAGAGAGACCTCCATCGGGGTTTCCCCTCGCCGCCAGATGGCAACGCGGACCGCCAGGGCGTGTCCGGCCGGCTGACGAGGGCGAGGAAGTGGAGAGTGTGCAGGAGCAGCCCGTACAGGAAACCCCTCCGCGCCGATTGGAATGGCACGGAGGGCATTTCCGAGAGGCGGCTCGGGTTGTGCGGGACCGGCTCCCGAGGAGGGTTTCGGGGCCTGGGTCCGATGAGCAGTTCCGGCCGAGCGGGGGTCAGCTCGGCCGGGATCGCTCCGCACTCCCGAGCCCCCTCGCCACCCGCAGTGGGGGGCGTCCCGGGGGTTTCGGCTACTCCTCCGCCCGCCGGACCGTCCCCGGAGTCGGCCGCCCGGACAGCCGAGGCGCTCTCCTCCGCCGGCGGGGGAGCGCCCTGACTGGAGGCGACCATGTTCCAGACTCGGAAAAGATCCCGGTAAAAGACAGGCAACTCCCTCAGAGAGGCGCGGCTAACGGACTCCACCGGGAGCTGCGTGTCGTCTTGAAGGCAGTGACACTGGCGGAAAAAATACGTCGCCAGCGCACACCATCTGGGAGGACGCTCGACGTACAGGTATCTCTGCAGGGTCCGAAGGCGGAGAGTCGCAGCCTGGGTGCGGACGCACACCAGCGACTGACCGCCCTCCTCGATCGGGAGACTCAGGACCGCGGCAGAGACCCAGTGTTTCCTCTTGCCCCAGAAGAAATCGACGAGTTTCTTCTGGATCTTGGTGGCAAATACAGGGGGCGGGGCCAAAGTGACCAACCGGTACCACAGCATGGAGGCCACCAGTTGGTTTATGACCAACGCTCGGCCCCTGTAGGAAAGCACTCGGAGCAGTCCTGTCCAGCGCCCCAGCCGAGCGGTGACTTTCGCCTCCAACTCCTGCCAGTTTGCCGGCCAGGCTTCCTCAGCGGGGCTAAGGTGGACTCCCAGATAGAGGAGGTGCGTGGTGCTCCACGCAAAAGGTGTCATCTCCTCCGGCAGGGAGTCCACCCGCCACTGACCAACCAGGAGTCCGGAACATTTCTCCCAATTGATCCTCGCGGAGGACGCGGCAGAAAAGGTCTGCTGGCAGTCGCGCATCCTCCGCAAGTCAACGGGATCTGTGATTGCGAGGAGCACGTCGTCGGCGTAAGCCGAGAGGACGACACGCATGGCCGGCTCGCGCAGAGCCAATCCCGTCAACCTCCTGCGAAGCAGGCACAGGAAGGGCTCCACGCAGATGGTATACAATTGGCCGGACATGGGGCACCCCTGACGCACTCCTCTCCCAAATCGAAGGGGCGCCGTCAAGGACCCGTTAACTTTGACTAGACACTCTGCGGCGGCGTATAAAAGTCGGACCTGGGCCACAAAATGCGGCCCGAGTCCGAAAGCGCGCAGAGTCCCGAAAAGGTAATCGTGATCCACCCTGTCGAACGCCTTCTCCTGATCGAGGGAGAGAAAGGCGACCGACTGACCAGTCCTCTGGGAAAGATGGATCAGGTACCGGACCAGGTGGATGTTGTCCTGGATGGACCGGCCCGGGACCGTGTATGACTGGTCGGGGTGGATCATGTGGGCCAGCACGGAGCCCAGGCGGGTAGACATAGCCCGGGCAAAGATCTTATAATCCGTGCTGAGGAGGGAGACCGGACGCCAGTTTTTAAGCAGGCGGAGATCGCCCCTCTTCGGCAGCAGGACGATGACCGCCCTGCGCCACGAGAGGGGCATCTCCCCGGTCGCCAGGCTTTCCCCCAGGACCCGCGCGTAATCGTCCCCCAGGACGTCCCAGAACGCCCTGAGGAACTCCACGGTCAACCCATCCAGCCCTGGGGATTTGCCCCTCGAGAGCTGGTGGAGGGCGCCAGTCAGCTCCGCCAACGTGAGCGGAGCCTCCAATCCTTCGGCGCCCTCCGGGCTGACCTGCGGCAGGTCCTCCCACAAAACTCTGCGCGCATCCTCACTGGACGGATCCGGAGAGAACAACGCACTGTAATACGTCCGGACCAGGAGGCCCATTCCCTCCGGATCCGTGATGGAGGATCCGTCGTCGGCCAGCAGCTCAACGAGCTGCTTACGGACCCCCCGCCATTTTTCCAGCGAGTAGAAGAAGGGTGAGGCGCGGTCCAAATCTTGCAGGATCTGGATCCGCGACCTCACGTACGCGCCTCGGGACCCTATGAGCTGCAGGTTCCTCAGCGCGCCCTTCTTCTCTTTGTACGCCTGCCACAGGGCCGGGTCCGCGACGGCATGACCGAGGCGGGATTCCAAGTCGAGCACCTCCCTCTCAAGGCGCCCGATCTCGGCTTCCCGCCTTTTGGTCGACCCCTTCGCGTACTCCTGACAGAAGACGCGGATGTGAGTCTTGCCCACATCCCACCATAGCCTCAAGGAGGGGAAGCCCCCCTGCTTCCTTCTCCAGTCGGCCCAGAATCGACAGAACGAGTCCCGAAATCGCACGTCCTCCAGCAGCCGGTTGTTAAAGTGCCAGTACGCGGACCCCGCCCGCGTGCGGAGCGGAGTGAACTCCGCCCACACCAGGCGGTGGTCCGAGCACGGCACCAGCCGCATGGAGGCCGCCGAGACACGGGAGACGTACGCCTGCGAAATGTAGAGGCGGTCGATTCGCGACCCCCCTCCTCCAGACCTCCACGTGAAGGCGCTGGAGTCGGGATGGAGATTCCGCCAGACGTCCACCAAGTTAAGGGAGCTGATCAGTCCCCTCAACTTCTCCACCGACGCTTGGCCGCGCTGGGGACCGGAGCGATCCCCCACCTCGAGGGTGCAGTTAAAATCCCCCCCGAGGATGATGCACTCGCCGCTATCGATGGAGCTCAAGAGAGCGGACACTTCTTCAAAGAAGCGCGCTTGCAAAGCGCCGGGCCTGGGCGCGTACACGTTCACAAAGTGGAGCGGCACGCTACCCAGGCAAACGGCGAGGTGGAGCAAGCGGCCCGGCACTAGCTCCTTGACCCCCAAGATCTCCGGCTGAAAAGTCGGGGCCAACAAGATAGCCACCCCACTAGAAATAGGGGTGAGGTGACTCATGTAGACCCCACCCTGCCACTCCAGGAGCCAGGTGGCTTCGTCTCCCGGAACGGTGTGGGTTTCCTGCAGAAAGCTCACCGCGTATCTCCCTTCCCTAAGGACTGAGAGATTGTGAAATCTGCGGTGAGCCCCTCTGCTGCCGTTGATGTTGAGGCTGGCTATGGTTATCTTCATGTCAAAGGTACTTAAAACCCGTCACCAACACCTCACTGTGAGGAGGGAGTGGAAGTGCACCTGGCCCTCCACTCCCCCAGCAACCCATTGAGGAACACATTAAAACGGCGCCTCTCAACCAGTTTCACGTCCGCGCGCTTGCCCGCTATCTTAAGGGCGGCACGGACGGACTGGATGATCAGCGCCAGATTCGACCAACGGTCGAGGGCCAACTGAACTTTATTGCGGCAACCCCTGCAAGCCGCGAGGAAATCCCGGAGTTCCGCCGTGGGGATGAGAGGAGATTCGGTGGGAGGCACGAGGGACTCCACCACCTCACTGGCGATGGAATCAAGATCATCCTCCGTGCCCCGCACCGAATCCCCATCCTCCTCCGGGTCGTCACCGCCAGCGGCCGACACATCCACCACACACTGTGGGGCGGACGTCCCGGCCGCGCCAGCTGGTCCCGCCTCCGTCACGATCCCACCCCCAGGATCGATGGCGGAGGAGTCCTCTCTGGGTTCTATTGTGAAACTGGAGCCTGTGGGCACCAGCGGTTCAGGACCCCCCTCCACCTCCATCCCCAAGCCAATGACTGGTCCAGGGGAGACAGAAGTTCCGGACTCCGGGAAACCAGCCGGAGCCGAGACTGGAGGCGGCGAGAGGAGGCCATCTCCCGCTCCGCCAGCACCCACAGGCCCAGCAGATGGGGCAGCATTCTCAGTTATAACTGGGTCGGGTGTCTCCTGGTTGGTGGTGGACTCCGGCTGGGAGGCCCGACCCTCTGGGGCCTCGCCCTCCCCTTCATTCAGGACACCCGACCCAGTCGCAGTGGCGGAATGGGCGGTTTCCCCAGGCTCCCCCACCACAAGCAGGGCCCCACTTACTCCTTCAGGAGGGGCCTCACGTACCGGGGCCATCCCCTCCCCTCCATCCTGAGGAATAGGGAGCACCTGCCCGGAATTTGCAGCCTTGGTGGTGGCGGTAGGGGGCACCTGAGGACCAGAAACAGGAGGCAGCTCCCCTCCAACAGATGGGCCCTGCACCTCAGGGCCCTGTGTTATTTCTGTGGAGGGGTGCCTTCTCCTCTTTTTCGCACTTGGGCGCGGAGACTCAGAGACCTCCATGTCATCAGAGGCCTCCGCCTCCGCACCCTTTTTTCCTTTTTTAGTCACCCTGGGCCTGAGCCCAGCCCTGGGACAGGTGGATTCCATGGGAATGGGCTTTGGGCTGAGCTCAGGCTCGGGTTGAGTCAAAGTGTCCAGGGGACGCGCCTCACGATGTTTCTTTTTTCCCCGCGTCTTCCTTCCGCTCGGACGGACGCTCCCCTCCCCGCCAGAGGCTGTGAAAACCACAGCCTCCGGAACCGACTGAGCGGTGTCTGTTGGATGTGCGGGGGGAGTGGGAGGAGGTGCTGTGGAACCACTCTGGGCCGCCGAGGTGGAGCTGGCGGCCGGGAGGTTGGGGCAGTTCTTACGAACATGCCCCACCCCCTTGCAGACGTGGCACCGCGCCCCGTCCGAGGTCCAAAAGACGCGGTAGGCCGTCCCCTGGAACTCCACATTAAATTGGCCCTCCGTGTCCTCCTCCCGCGCCAGCTGCATAAATAACTGGCGGCGGAAGGAGTAGACATGTTGGAGGCTGTGCTCCCGAAGACCAAGCCGGACTGGGGTGATCCCCGACCTCACCTCCCCCAGATGGTGCAGGTGGGGGAGGAGGAGCTCACTGGGAATGAAGGGTGGGACGTTGGACAACATTATCCGATGCGCAGTGGCCCCCAGAGGGTCCACTGGCAGGAAGGTCCCCCCCCACAGTGAGCCCTTTACTCAGGGCCAGGGACACCGCCCGCTCGGTCTTCAAAAAGAACACAGCCTTCCCATACATCTTTGAGGCCGCAACAATGGCCGAGGGGCCGACAACCACGGCCATTGCCTTAACGCAGGCCTCAATAGACATGTTGGGGTGGGGATAGCTCTTCACCCCATGGCTGCATGTCAATAATTTAAAGGGTGACGGGGCCACGTGGGCAGCCACAGAAGCTGCAGCTGCGTAGGTAGTAGAGGGCCCCGCCACCGGTGATGAAGGGCTTGCCATGGGTCCAAGAGCTAAACCCACCCCAAATTGTGGACTTGCACACTAAATAACAGATTCACAGAAAAATTTGAAAAGACAAACAAACAAACAACAGGTTAGTGGAGAGGCTGAGGTAATAGAGGAGAGGCAAAGGCAGGCTGGAAGGGATGACTTGCTTTCTGGAGGTGGTGCTCACAGTACACTTAAAACAGTCTTTGAAGTTGGTTTTCCGGTCTTCTGGTTGGGGGAGTCGTCTTCACCTGGGTCAGCTGAAGCTGCCCAGGCACTATCTATCCCCTTCCGTCTGTTTAGCTGGGCAGCTTCAGCTGACCCAGGCTTGGCAATTGGGGTGGGAGGGAGCTTTCCTGTGTGCTTTTGCAGCAGCACAGATTCCTGTTGAATTGGCAGCCCCACCCCTTGTTGTTCCAGCCACTTGTTCCTCCCCCAACAGTCCAAAGTAAATTACTGGTGTTCAGCACCCACCTCCAGACAAAGCCTTGTTTCCAACAAAAAAAGAATGTCACTTTCTTCTCTTTTAAAGGTGATTGTTGTTGGAGTTTTCCTCTGCTTGTTTGTAGAAGCTCTCCCTTGCTCAGTGTAGCTCCTCTCTCCACCTCTGCAACCTCCAACTGCCACCAGCACTGTCAGCTGCACCTCGTTGATGCACTCAGGCTCCCAAATCAGAGAGCAGCCAATCCCCGTGCTGTACCTGTCCTGGGAGTGTTTGATGGGGACAGTGTAGAGGGAGCTTTACCAGGCTGGTTTTAATAGACCAGTGTGTCCCAATCCCACCCTGTGCATGTGACATTCCAACCATGCCTGTCGTGCAGTCACTAGACCTCATACATCATTCAGGAGAGGGTGGGTTTAAGCAGGGCTTGTCTCACTCGAATCTTTACCAGCCTGTTTCTTTCCTTCCAGTGACCGTTAAGTGTGTCGGAGTGGAGGGCCACGTTCAAGAGAATGTGCCAGGGGCACCAGCAGGTCAAACATCTGAGACATGGGCGCGAGGAGATTTCTCCTGCTGCCGTTTCCCCCCCCCACGTGCCTGAAAAGGTTAATCAATAATGTTTTTACCAAATGCTTTCCAGACCTGTCACCGAGCTCCTCCCTGGGCTGATTGACCCCCCCACCCACCTCCTAACAGTGTAATAGACCTGAACCCTTCAGCTGTGCCACCCTGTGTCAAAACATCATGGGTGGCATTTCTGTTCTGACAGTGCAACCGCAAGAGGCGGAGAGATTGGATGAACCCCCCCCCCCCCACTACCCCCCCCCCCCCCCCCTCCCCCTCACACCTTCCTCCTCACACCTTCCTCTGGATGGAGAGATTAGGACATCTCGGTGGAGGAGGAATGTTGGGGTTCCCCCAGTTCCGGAGGTAGGGGTGGAGCAGAGTCAGGCGAGGAGAGGGGGCCCGTGGGTCTGTGTGGGGGCGCGAAGATGGTTCTCAATTTGGAGAAATTGGAGCCTCCCCCGAAAGTCAGAGATGTCCTGTTGCCGTGGTGCCTCGGGTCTTGTGGGATGTGCCGGCGAGGGAACGAGGGAAAACCCGTCGGCTGCCGCAAACCCGGGCCAGGTCGGCGTCGCCCGATCCAGGACCGTGTTTGTATTGTGGGCTCGGGCTGCTTTATCAGTGCAAACAGGCACCTCACACTGCCAAGCGGAACAAAAAGCATCACCATCATACTGTACCTTATCTCATCCCTCAAAACACTGAAAATGAATTGCTTTCAATGGCAGTGACTGTTGTTCGTAGCGAAACATGCCACCTTGTTTTACACAGCAAGATCCACCACAGTAAGGTCGACAACCAATCTGTTTTTAGTGGTAGTGATTAAGGAAGTAATTTTGGCCAGGACACCGTGGAATCACTCGGGAAGGTCGCGGGATCCTTTACATCCACTTGAGAGAGCAGACGGGGGCATCTGTAATGTCTCATCCAAAAGATGGCATCTCAGACAGTGCAGCACTCCCTCAGTACTGCCGCTCAGACAGTGCAGCACTCCCTTAGTACTGCCCCTCTGACAGTGCAGTACCAGGCAACATCCTGGTAAACCTCCTCTGTCCCCTCTCCAAAGCCTCCACATCCTTCTGGTAGTGTGGCGACCAGAATTGCACGCAATATTCTAAGTGCGGCCTAACTAAGGTTCTGTACAGCTGCAGCATGACTTGCCAATTTTTATACTCTATGCCCCGACCGATGAAGGCAAGCATGCCGTATGCCTTCTTGACTACCTTATCCACCTGCGTTGCCACTTTCAGTGACCTGTGGACCTGTACGCCCAGATCTCTCTGCCTGTCAATACTCCTAAGGGTTCTGCCATTTACTGTATACCTCCCACCTGCATTAGACCTTCCAAAATGCATTACCTCACATTTGTCCGGATTAAACTCCATCTGCCATTTCTCCGCCCAAGTCTCCAGCCGGTCTATATCCTGCTGTATCCTCTGACAATCCTCATCATTATCCGCAACTCCACCAATCTTTGTGTCCTCCGCAAACTTACCAATCAGACCAGCTATATTTTCCTCCAAATCATTTATATATACTACAAAGAGCAAAGGTCCCAGCACTGATCCCTGCGAAACACCACTAGTCACATTCCTCCATTCAGAAAAACACCCATCGACTGATACCCTCTGTCTTCTATGACCGAGCCAGTTCTGTATCCATCTTGCCAGTTCACCTCTGATCCCGTGTGACTTCACCTTTTGTACCAGTCTGCCATGAGGGACCTTGTCAAAGGCTTTACTAAAGTCCAGATAGATAACATCCACTGCCCTTCCTTCATCAATCATCTTCGTCACTTCCTCAAAAAACTCAATCAAATTAGTAAGACACGACCTCCCCTTCACAAAACCATGCTGCCTCTCGCTAATAAGTTTGTTTGTTTCCAAATGGGAGTAAATCCTGTCCCGAATAATCCTCTCTAATAGTTTCCCTACCACTGACGTAAGGCTCACCGGCCTATAATTTCCTGGATTATCCTTGCCACCGTTCTTAAACAAAGGCACAACATTGGCTATTCTCCAGTCATCTGGGACCTCACCTGTAGCCAATGAGGATGCAAAGATTTCTGTCAAGGCCCCAGCAATTTCTTCCCTTGCCTCCCTCAGTATTCTGACAGTGCAGCACTCCCTCAGTACAGTCCCTCTGACAGTGCAGCACTCCCTCAGTACTGCCCCTCTGACAGTGCAGCACTACCTCAGTACTGCCCCTCTGACAGTGCAGGACTCCCTCAGTACTGCCCCTCTGACAGTGCAGCACTCCCTCAGTACTGCCCCTCTGACAGTGCAGCACTCCCTCAGTACTGCCCCTCTGACAGTGCAGCACTCCCTCAGTATTGACCTTCTGACATGTGCAGTACTCCCGCAGTACTGACCCTCCGACAGTGCAGCACTCCCTCAGTACTGACTCTCCGACAGTGCGGCACTCCCTCAGTACTGACCCTCCGACAGTGCAGCACTCCCTCAGTACTGACTCTCAGACAGTGCGGCACTCCCTCAGTACTGACTCTTCGACAGTGCGGCACTCCCTCAGTACTGACTCTTCGACAGTGCGGCACTCCCTCAGTGCTGACTCTCCGACAGTGCAGCACTCCCTCAGTACTGACCCTCCAACAGTGCAGCACTCAGTACTGACTCTCCGACAGTGCGGCTCTCCCTCAGTACTGCCCCTCCGACAGTGCAGCACTCCCTCAGTACTGACCCTCCGACAGTGCGGCACTCCCTCAGTGCTGACCCTCCGACAGTGCAGCACTCCCTCAGTACTGACTCTCCGACAGTGCAGCACTCTCTCAGTACTGACTCTCCGACAGTGCAGCACTCCCTCAGTACTGACTGTCCGACAGTGCGGCACTCCCTCAGTGCTGACTCTCCGACAGTGCAGCACTCCCTCAGTACTGAGCCTCCGACAGTGCAGCACTCCCTCAGTACTGACTCTCCGACAGTGCGGCACTCCCTCAGTACTGACCCTCCGACAGTGCAGCACTCCCTCAGTACTGACTCTCCGACAGTGTGGCACTCCCTCAGTACTGACCCTCCGACAGTGCAGCACTCAGTACTGACCCTCCGACAGTGCGGCTCTCCCTCAGTACTGACCCTCCGACAGTGCGGCACTCAGTACTGACCCTCCGACAGTGCGGCTCTCCCTCAGTACTGACCCTCCGACAGTGCAGCACTCCCTCAGTACTGAACCTCCGACAGTGCAGCACTCCCTCAGTACTGACTCTCCGACAGTGCGGCACTCCCTCAGTACTGACCCTCCGACAGTGCAGCACTCAGTACTGACCCTCCGACAGTGTGGCTCTCCCTCAGTACTGACCCTCCGACAGTGCAGCACTCCCTCAGTACTGACTCTCCGACAGTGCGGCTCTCCCTCAGTACTGACCCTCCGACAGTGCGGCTCTCCCTCAGTACTGACCCTTCGACAGTGCAGCTCTCCCTCAGTACTGACCCTCCGACAGTGCGGCTCTCCCTCAGTACTGACCCTTCGACAGTGCGGCTCTCCCTCAGTACTGACCCTCCGACAGTGCGGCACTCCCTTACTACTCCACTGCAAGTGTCATCATGGACTGTGGGCTTAATTCTCTGAAATGGGGCATGAACCCACGGCGACGTGATTCAGAGTGAGCCACACTGAGTCTTGGCTGACACTGAGGAAAGTTCAAACCCTCCGCACCCCCACTTTAAGCCCCCGCTCTTTCTGTGTCGCACTTTATCTTTCGAAGGATGCAGTGTGATGTTACAGAGGTGTGGGTGGTGTTTCTCTGCTCTCCTTTGTTCAGTGTTTGTGGCCAGGAGTGGGGAACCTGACAGTGTCAGAGGACTCAGACTCTTTACCCACCCCCGCCCCCCCCCCCCCACCCCCAACACCTCCCCCATTCCCCCACCACTTAATTCCTGAGGAATTAATCAGGTGTGGGGTCCATGGCTGTTGAGTGTCCTACACTCTTCCACATGCGAGGCCAGGCAGACTGTTCAACTGTGAGGGCATCATCCGACATCTACACGCTCCCACTTTCCAGCAGAAAATAGCAGGAGGAGGCCATTCAGCCCCTCGATCCTGTTCCGCCATTGAATCCAATCACAGCTGATCTGTATCTTCACCCCCATCTGCCCTGCTTCGTTCAGTAACCCTTAATCCCAACAAAAATCTATTCATGTCAGATTTGGCATTTTCCATTGCCCTTCCAGCCTTGACAGTTTTCTGGGGGAGAGAGTTCCCGATACCCACTCCCCCTTTGTGTGAAGAAGTGCTTCCTGACATCACCCCTGAACGATTAGAATCACCCCCTTAATCTTCTACACTCGAGGGAATACAAGCCCAGTCTGTAAAAACCTGTCCTGGTAATTTAACCCTTTTAATTGTGGTATCTACTGCGTGCTCAGGAGCAGGAACCTAACCTGGAGGCACGAGTTCTCCAGCTGCTCTCCTGAATTTGGTCTGTATCGATTGGCAGCTCTTTGCAGTTGGTTGTTTTGTAATCTGATTCTCGCTGGGGACAGGGCCTGTATTAACGGGCTCAGAGATTGGCACGGGACAGTGTGGGGCCTGTGTGTTACTGTGTCCCACTCGCTACATGCTGTGACCCCCCCCCCCCCCCTCAGCAGGTGGTGCTGTGGATAAGCAAACCATCACCACTCATCGTCACACTACAGATGGAAACCACAATGAAACCATTCAAGGGCTGCTGCTGTTTTAATTCTAATCTCCATTATCCTGTTCCCCAGTTACACTCTTTCCCTCAAAGGCACTGACTCTCACTGGGGTACGGGTCCCACACACACTGACTCTCACTGGGGTACGGGTCCCACACACACTGACTCTCACTGGGGTACGAGTCACACACACACTGACTCTCACTGGGGTACGGGTCACACACACACTTGACTCTCACTGGGGTACGGGTCACACACACACTGACTCTCACTGGGGTACGGGTTCCACACACAGTGACTCTCACTGGGGTACGGGTCCCACACACACTGACTCTCACTGGGGTACGGGTCCCACACACACTGACTCTCACTGGGGTACGGGTCCCACACACACTGACTCACACTGGGGTACGGGTCCCACACACACTGTCTCTCACTGGGGTACGGGTCCCACACACACTGACTCTCACTGGGGTACGGGTGCCACACACACTGACTCTCACTGGGGTACGGGTCCCACACACACTGACTCTCACTGGGGTACGGGTCCTACACACACTGACTCTCACTGGGGTACGGGTCCCACACACACTGACTCTCACTGGGGTACAGGTCCCACACACACTGACTCTCACTAGGGTACAGGTCCACACACACTGACTCTCACTGGGGTACAGGTCCACACACACTGACTCTCACTGGGGTACATGTCCCACACACACTGACTCTCACTGGGGTACAGGTCCACACACACTGACTCTCACTGGGGTACAGGTCCCACACACACTGACTCTCACTGGGGTACAGGTCCCACACACACTGACTCACACTGGGGTACAGGTCCCACACACACTGACTCTCACTGGGGTACGGGTTCCACACACACTGACTCTCACTGGGGTACGGGTCCCACACACACTGACTCTCACTCGGGTATGGGTCCCACACACACTGACTCTCACTGGGGTACGGGTCCCACACACACTGACTCACACTGGGGTACGGGTCCCACACACACTGACTCTCACTCGGGTACGGGTTCCACACACACTGACTCTCACTGGGGTACAGGTCCACACACACTACTCTCACTGGGGTACGGGTCCCACACACACTGACTCTCACTGGGGTACAGGTCCCACGCACACTGACTGTCACTGGGGTACGGCTCCCACACACACTGACTCTCACTGGGGTACGGGTCTCTCGCTCTCCCCCTCTCTCTCTCGCTCTCCCCCGCCGCCCCTCGCTCCTCCCCGTCTCTGCCTCTCCCCCCTCGGTCTATCTATTTGTCCCCCCTCTCTCTGCCTGTATCTCAGTCAGTATCAGATGAGCATGGATGGTATGGACTGAGACGCTGTGGGTTCTGATGTATTTCTGCACGTGTGTCTTTGTCCTTCGTATTCACTGTGCCGCCCTCAGTGTGAATGAGTTTGTGAAAACTCTGCACTCCGTGCTCCTTTGTTTGCGATTTCCCTCGGAATATCTAACAGACAGTCCCTTCACACACAATCCTGCTCACATTGACGGATTCACTCAGTTCCCTACGCGCCCTCTGTGCATTGCCTGCCCTTCCCCACTGCCAGTTTAAAGCACTTTTGAGCCTTAATGTTCAACTTTGCCACCAGGCGAATTATTTTGTGATACTGTACATTTTAAGCACCTGGTTTGACTTCAATTAAAGCCATTCTAAATACTCTGGATTATCAATTCTGTTCTGTTCATTATCGGGCTCTTTGCACCATTTGCTTCCTGATCTGCTGCTGGAATCCGACATTCCCACTCCGAATGGCTCTTTCCCTATGGGAAGTATTGTGTCGGCACAGTATCCTTATCCCCTATTGGGAACCAGCTTGCAGTTGTCAGGCTGCTTTTAAAAATAATGTTCTCTGGTTGTGGCCAGCATTTATTGCCCATCCCTAATTGCCCTTGAGAAGGTGGTGGTGAGCTGCCTTCTTGAACCGCTGCAGTCCGTGTGGGGTAGGTACACCCACAGTGCTGTTAGGAAGGGAGTCCCAGGATTTTGACCCAGTGACAGTGCGGCACTCCCTCAGTACTGACCCTCCGACAGTGCGGTGCTCCCTCAGTACTGACCTTCCGACAGTGCGGTGCTCCCTCAGTACTGACCCTCCGACAGTGCGGCACTCCCTCAGTACTGACCTTCCGACAGTGCAGTGCTCCCTCAGTACTGACCTTCCGACAGTGCGGTGCTCCCTCAGTACTGACCCTCCGACAGTGCGGCACTCCCTCAGTACTGACCCTCCGACAGTGCGGCGCTCCCTCAGTACTGACTCTCTGACTGCGCGGCGCTCCCTCAGTACTGACCCTCCGACAGTGCGGTGCTCCCTCAGTACTGACCCTCCGACAGTGCGGCACTCCCTCAGTACTGACCCTCCGACAGTGCGGCACTCCCTCAGTACTGACCCTCCGACAGTGCGGCACTCCCTCAGTACTGACCCTCCGACAGTGCGGCACTCCCTCAGTACTGACCCTCCGACAGTGCGGCACTCCCTCAGTACTGACCCTCCGACAGTGCGGCACTCCCTCAGTACTGACCCTCCGACAGTGCGGCACTCCCTCAGTACTGACCCTTCGACAGTGCAGCACTCCCTCAGTACTGACCCTCCAACTGTGCGGCACTCCCTCAGTACTGCACTGGGAATGTTGGCCCAAATAATGGGCTCAAGATTCTGGAGTGGAACTCGAATGCACTACTGCCTGTCCGTGCGGGGAGTGATGTCGATGGAACCAAGCTGAAATATGAGACTCAGCTCACGCACCGTGTAGTCTGTCTGCAGGGTGCCTGAGACTGCACTGTGGTTGAGGAGGGTGAAGGGTTAACAGCAGAGTGAACTGAATGGGCTTGTGATACCCCAGGGCTTGAGAAATATCTGGAGGACACGTTCCCACCAGCTGAATCCTTTAGCCCGACTCAGGCTTTGTGAGGGAGAGTGATACCGGGGACAGTGACCGTGCTGCCTATTGCAGCTAACCTTGCCATAGGCTGTCTCTGCACAGAGTCCATCTGGCCTGTAAACATGAAGAAATCAATGTTAAATGCACTTTCAAGACAAGGTTAAGAGGAGATTTAATCGAGGCGTTCAAAACCATGAGAGGTTTTGATGGAGTAAATCAGGAGAAACTGTTTCCAGTGGCAGGAGGGTCGGTAACCAGAGGGACACAGATTGAAGATAATCGGTAAAAGAACCAGAGGGGAGAGAAGAGGAGAATTATTTTTAACACAGCGAGTTGTTGTGATCTGGAACGTGCTGCCTGAAAGGGCGGTGGAAGCAGATTCAATAGTAACTTTCAAAAAGGGAATTAGATACATTCTAGGAAAGGAGGAATTTGCAGGGAGATGGGGAAAGAGCGGAGGAGGGGGAGTGGGACTGATTGGGTAGATCGTACAAAGAGCCGGCACAGCCACGATGGGCTGAATGGCCGCCCTTTCCCCTGGAAGATTCTATGAACCCAGGACATTCAGGTGCTTGGCGATAGAGTGCTGCGGCTTTCGGGATCAGTGGGTTGTTGGTGCTTGGACAGATCTGTGATGATCAGCGAGTGAGAGTCCGCAGTTTCCTAGAGCCAGTCAGAGTGCGTATTTTTCTCCCAGGCTCCCATCCTCCAATACTGGGGAATGGGTGATTTTACAGTTTTTACCCCGCCTCTCCTCAGTGGAATCGAGTGGGACTTGGTTCAACGTCTCATCCGAAAGACAGCACCTCCGACAGTGCAGCACTCCCTCAGTACTGTCCCTCTGACAGTGCAGCACTCCCTCAGTACTGTCCCTCCGACAGTGCAGCACTCCCTCAGTACTGTCCCTCCGACAGTGCAGCACTCCCTCAGTACTGTCCCTCCGACAGTGCAGCACTCCCTCAGTACTGTCCCTCCGACAGTGCAGCACTTCCTCAGTACTGTCCCTCCGACAGTGCAGTGCTCCCTCAGTACTGTCCCTCCAACAGTGCAGCACTCCCTCAGTATTGACAATGGGTTGTGTCACCCTGGGTTATGGGTTCAAGTGCCGGTGTGGATCATGGACGCTGAGCAGGGAACCCGGTGTCCTCGGCCAATATTCATTCAATTAACATCACAAGCAACAGGCGGCCATTGCTTGTGAAAGTGACACCAAAGCCCCTTTAGCAGACCAGCACTGTATTTCCATTGAACTGGTCTCAGTCCCACTGGGTGAGGGGGGAGGTGTGGTAAAGTAGCCCAGATTCCAGTTTGATAACTGATGACGTCTGCTGGAGAGTGTGTGAATGGGACAGGATTGGTTCCAGCAGTGATGCCCCCCACAGTCCAATACCCTGCTAGCACACAGGGTGCAGCCTCATGATTAAGTATTGGCCACTTAGCTGCGACTGGTCCATACCCGCGTGCGAGTCAGTGCCTTCCAGTGTGGGTGGAGGGGGAACTGGCATAAAACCAAGACATAGGCTGAGGAAGGAACCAAAGGGTTTGTAGTGTTAGCTCAGCTTGGCTGGTATCACTCACTCACTCACTCACACTCTCCCCTCCGAGTCACAAGGTTGGGGATTCATTTTCCAATCCAGTGACTCGAGCCCATAATCCAGGCAGACACTCCCAGTGCAGTACTGAGAGAGTGCTGCGCTGTCGGAGGGGCAGTACTGAGGGAGTGCTGCACTGTCGGAGGGGCAGTACTGAGGGAGTGCTGCACTGTCGGAGGGGCAGTACTGAGGGAGTGCTGCACTGTCGGAGGGGCAGTACTGAGGGAGTGCTGCACTGTCGCAGGGGCAGTACTGATGGAGTGCTGCACTGTCGGAGGGGCAGTACTGAGGGAGTGCCGCACTGTCGGAGGCGCAGTACTGAGGGAGTGCCGCACTGTCGGAAGGGCAGTACTGAGGGAGTGCCGTACTGTCGGAGGGGCAGTACTGAGGGAGCGCCGCACTGTCGGAGGGGCAGTACTGAGGGAGTGCCGCACTGTCGGAGGGGCAGTACTGAGGGAGCGCCGCACTGTCGGAGGGGCAGTACTGAGGGAGCGCCGCACTGTCGGAGGGTCATTACTGAGGGAGCGTCGCACTGTCGGAGGCGCAGTACTGAGGGAGTGCCGCACTGTCGGAGGGGCAGTACTGAGGGAGTGCCGCACTGTCGGAGGGGCAGTACTGAGGGAGTGCCGCACTGTCGGAGGGGCAGTACTGAGGGAGTGCCGCACTGTCGGAGGCGCAGTACTGAGGGAGTGCCGCACTGTCGGAGGGGCAGTACTGAGGGAGTGCTGCACTGTCGGAGGGGCAGTGCTGAGGGAGTGCCGCACTGTAGGAGGGGGCCTGGGGCCTTGTAGTCTGGTGACTGACCTCTAAGTAAATGCAAGCTTCATGGATCTCCCTGGGTGACAGAGCCCCACACGACTACAGTTCGATTCCACCAAGCGGATGGAAGAGAGAGCGGACGAGGCTTCGAGTTGATTCCCCCATGGCACAGCCTGGCATCGATCAGCAAATCACCCGCACCCCCTCGTCACACCCGACCAGGAGAGTGCAGCAGCGTGAAAGAAATAAAGGAATTATTTTGAAATGAATAGAGCAGTTCTGGTCTCCGGATTATTAAAAGCACATTAGACAAGGTGCAAAAAGAAGATTTACAAGCATGATACCAGAACTGAGAGGTTACAACTATCATAAAGGACTGAACAGGCTGGAGCTCTTTTCTGTGGCAAAGGGAAGGCTGAGGGGTGACCTGATTGAGGTCTTTAAGATTATGAAAGGGTTTCGATAGGGTGGACATAGAGAAGATGTTTCCACTTACGGGCGAGACCAGAACTCGGGGCCATCAATATAAGACAGTCACTAATAAATCCAGTCGGCAATTCAGGAGAAACTCCTTTCCCCAGAGAGTGGGGAGAATGTGGAACTCACTACCACAGGGAGCGGTCGAGGTGAATAGTATCAATGCATTTAAGGGGAAGCTGGATAAACACATGAGGGAGAAAGGAATAGAAGGAGATGGTGATGGGGGGAGATAAAGAGGGGGTGGGGCAGAGGCTCGTGTGGAGCAGAAACACCAGCACGGAGCGGATGGGCCGAATGGCCTGTGTAGACTCGATAGAATTTTATGTGTGTTATCTTCCTTCCACTGAGAAAAGGAAGCAATGGGCAGGGAAACCCTCATGCTGAGGGTAGTTTTCCAGTCGAGTGGAGATTGATGGAAGTTAAACCCTCTTTATAAAGAGGGAATCTCGCCTTTTCCTCTCTCTCCCTTCCCCCAATAGCTGTCCCTCTGTTTTGTTCTATGAACTGAAAACAGCTGGATCTCAGCCAGGGCTGGAAAGTGTGGAGTACGGGATCAGACTGTGTGAGGAACAGCAGACTGTCCCTCAGAGATCTGGGTTTCCTAAAGCTCACTGTTCGTACAAGGTGTGGAGAGGAAATGGATGCCACTCACTGGATGCACAATTGGTCCGAGTTTCAAACCCCATCAATCACTAATACTCAGCGATGAGCCCCGTCATAAACCAAACCCAGCCAGAGTCTCTCCATCTTCTTCAATGTGTGTTTGCTGGGAGAAAGGGGAGAGGGGAAAGGGTGGGAGGAGGAGGAGCGGGCGGGAGAGAATTGGAGGGAGAGAGTGCGAGGGAGGGGAAGTGGGTGGGACGAGAAGGAGCGGGTGGGGGAAAGTGGGATGGAAGGGGAGAGGGTGGGAGAGAGTGCGAGGGAGGGGGAGAAGGTGAGACAGAGTGGGATGGAGAAAGAGTGGGGGAGAGGGTGAGAGAGAGGGGGACGAGGCGGAGAGAATGGGAAGAGGGGAGAGAGTGGTGGGAGGGAGGGGGAGAGTGTGGGTGGTGGGAGAGGGTGGGACCCCAGTGTCTCACATCGTCTTTTGGATGAGATGTTAAACCGAGGCCTCGTCTGCCTCTCTCGGTTGGAGGTGAATGATCCCACAGCCGTTATTGGAAGATGAGCTGGGGTGGGGGGCGGGGGGTGGAGTTCTCCCCCGTGTCCTGGGGCAAATATTTAACCAACATCGCTGAAAACTGATGAGCTGGTTATTATCACATTGCTGTGGCTGGGATCTTCCTGTGCACAATTGGACACCACACTTCCTACATTCCAATGATGACTACACTTCAAAACTACTTCATTAGCTGTGAACTGCTTTGGAACATCCTGAACTTATGTACAACACTGAGTAATCATTAAAAAAATTTATTCAAAGGATGTGAGCATCGCTGGCTAGGCCCAGCATTTATTGCCCATCCCTAATTGCCCTTGAGAAGGTGGTGGTGAGCTGCCTTCTTCAACCGCTGCAGTCCATGTGTGGTAGGTATACCCACAGTGCTGTTAGGGAGGGAGTTCTAGGATTTTGACCCAGTGACAGTGAAGGAACGGCGATATATTTCCAAGTCAGGATGGTGTGTGACTTGGAGGGGAACTTGCAGGTGGTGGTGTTCCCATGCGTCTGCTGCCCTTGTCCTTCTAGGTGGTAGAGGTCACGGGTTTGGAAGGTGCTGTCGAAGGAGTTCTAGTGAGTTTCTGCAGCTGCATCTTGTAGATGGTACACACTGCTGCCACTGTGCGTCGGTGGTGGAGGGAGTGAACGTTTGTAGATGGGGTGCCAATCAAGCGGGCTGCTTTGTCCTGGATGGTGTCGAGCTTCTTGAGTGTTTTTGGAGTGGCACCCATCCAGCCAAGTGGAGAGTATTCCATCACACTCCTGAGTTGTGCCTTGTAGATTGTGGACAGGCTTTGGGGAGGTAGGAGGTGAGTTACTCGCTGCAGGATTCCTCGCCTCTGACTTGCTCTTGTAGACATTTATATGGCTACTCCAGTTCAGTTTCTGGTCAATGGTAGCCCCTAGGATGTTGATAGTGGGGGATTCAGCGATGGTAATGCCATTGAATGTCAAGGGGAGATGGTTAGATTCTCTCTTGTTGGAGATGGTCATTGCCTGACACTTGTGTGACGCAAATGTTACTTGCCACTTATCAGCCCAAGCCTGGATATTGTCCAGGTCTTGCTGCATTTCTACATGGACTGCTTCAGTATCTGAGGAGTTGCGAATGGTGCTGAACATTGTGCAATCATCAGCGAACATCCCCACTTCTGACCTTATGATTGAAGGAAGGTCATTGATGAAGCAGCTGAAGATGGTTGGGCCTAGGACACTACCCTGAGGAACTCCTGAAGTGATGTCCTGGAGCTCAGATGATGGACCTCCAACAACTCCAACCAGTGGAGAGTTTTCTCCCCCGATTCCCATTGACTCCAGTTTTGCGAGGGCTCCTTGATGTCATACTCGGTCAAATGCTGCCTTGATGTCAAGGGCAGTCACTCTCACCTCACTACTTGAGTTCAGCTCTTTTGTCCATGTTTGGACCAAGACTGTAATGAGGTCAGGAGCTGAGTGGTACTGGTGAACCCTTGTTCTTTCATTTTTTCCCACCCAAAAGATGACAGTGCAGCACTCCCTCAGTACTGCCCCTCCGACAGTGCAGCACTCCCTCAGTACTGCCCCTCTGACAGTGCAGCACACCCTTAGTACTGCCCCTCCGACAGTGCAGTACTCCCTTAGTACTGACCCTCCGACAGTGCAGTGCTCCCTCAGTACTGCTCCTCTGACAGTACAGCACTCCCTCAGTACTGCAGTGGAAGTGTCGGCCCGGATTTTGTGCTGAAACTTCTGGAGTGGAATTTGAAGACACGACCTTGTGACTGGGAGATGAGGGAGTGAATGAGCATGCTCACCACTGAGTCATGACTGGCACTCAACAGCTCATTTTCATATCCAACTACCAGTGTGATATAAGCCAACCTATACAGAGCCTGCAACTCTGTATTCTGCAACACCAATATGTGAAACATCTGGTAATGCAGGAGTTCCCCTGAACTGTCCCAGTAGTGGAAGCATTGATTGAGATTGGTGAATTATTAGCTTGATGGTGCTTGCTGTGACAGCACGGCTCCCATTGTGGGTTAACTGTGCACTTGTGGCGGGCTCCTTTCAGGCATCAGATCCAGAGGGAGATAGCCCTTGTCAAGCCTTGTAAACTGGCGGCCTGGCTGGCATGAAGGTGGCACAGAGGACTGGCACTGGGTGGAGGAGTCAGGACTGCCGCGGGAGGTGGGGGGGGGGGGGGGCGAAGGCACAGAACTGGGTTAGAGACCACTGGGCTTCCTTTTGTATCGGCAAAGATGGCAGGCTGGTGATGGGTGGCAAGCAGGACCCTGTGGGTACCGTCTCGGGCACTCTGGGGAAGCCGCCCATGTGTGTGCCCGTCTGCGGGCAAAGAGATGCAGCTTGTTCCTCCTGGCTTGGAGAGCCTGGGTGACCTCCCTATTACCATAGGGCACTGCAAACCGGGAGACACTGCTGATGCCATCTATTAGCTCGTCAAATTAAAGCGCATGGGATTGTGGGTAGTGTATTGCGATGGATAGAAAATTGGTTGGCAGACAGGAAACAAAGAGTAGGAATAAACAAGTCTTTTTCCGAACGGCAGGCAGTGACTAGTGGGGTACCACAGGGATCGGTGCTAGGACCCCAGCTATTCACAATATATATTAATGATTTAGATGAGGGAACTAAATGTAATATCTCCAAATTTGCAGATGACACAAAACTGAGTGGGAGGGTGAGTTGTGAGGAGGATGCAGAGAGGCTTCAGGGTGATTTGGGCAAGTTGAGTGAGTGGGCAAATGCATGGCAGATGCAGTATAATGTGGATAAATGTGAGGTTATCCACTTTGGTAGCAAAAACAGGAAGGCAGATTATTATCTGAACTGAGAGAGGGGAATATGCAGCGAGACCTGGGTGTTCTCGTACACCAGTCGCTGAAGGTAAGCCTGCAGGTCCAACAGGCGGTAAAAAAGGCAAATGGTATGTTGGCCTTCATAGCGAGAGGATTCGAGCACAGGAGCAGGGATGTCTTGCTGCAATTATACAGGGCCTTGGTGAGGCCACACCTGGAATATTGTGTGCAGTTTTGGTCTCCTTATCTGAGGAAGGATGTTCTTGCTATAGAGGGAGTGCAGCGAAGGTTTACCAGACTGATTCCTGGGATGGTGGGACTGATGTATGAGGAGAGATTGAGTTGGTTAGGATTATATTTGCTGGAGTTCAGAAGAGTGAGGGGGAATCGCATAGAAACCTATAAAATTCTAACAGGACTTGACAGGGTAGATGCAGGAAGGATGTTCCCGATGGTGGGGGAGTCCAGAACCAGGGGTCATAGTCTAAGGATACGGGGTAAACCTTTCAGGACTGAGATGAGGAGAAATTTCTTCACCCAGAGAGTGGTGAGCCTGTGGAATTCACTACCACTGAAAGCAGTTGAGGCCAAAACATTGTATGTTTTCAAGAAGGAGTTAGATAGAGCTCTTGGGGTGAAAGGGATCAAAGGGTATGGGGTGAAAGCGGGAACAGGTTACTGAGTTGGATGATCAGCCATGATCATAATGAACGGCGGAGCAGGCTCGAAGGGCCGAATGGCCTACTCCTGCTCCTATTTTCTATGTTTCTATTGCAGCCAGGTAGGAACCCGTGGCCTAAAGGTTAAGGGTCAGAGTGACCTCGAAAGCCCCAGGCAGTGTTGCTGGTGGCCTGAGAGAGGCTGGAGTTCCTGTGCAGTGAGGGACTGAGCCCCACGGACCAGGAGAACGCAGGCCTGGGATTTATTACATTGCGACAATGGAACATGTTTGCGAGCACTGAGAGGAAGAACAGGAGGCCGTCCCGTTGGCAAACACGTCGACAGCTGGAAAAATATTTATCAGTTTGTCCGCAGAATGAAAACAAGCCGAACCCGCTGTCACCGACCGGGGACAGGAGATGAAAGGGATCCAAAGTGGAAAGCACAAAATGTTGAGCCAGCGTTTCCTGCTGCGGGACATCTCAGGGTGTGCCCGGTTAGTTAATCTCTACCTCTCACCTTGCAGCTCAGTGTTTGTGCCTCCCCAAGTTCCCGCCCGCCCCCCCAGCACAAGAGGCTACTCGGTGTGCTTAAACGTAGGTAGTTCTGAGACACACACGGGCCGCGCAGTGCCAGACGGGAGAGAATCATTCCCTTTTACCCATTGTATATTGTACACGTCCGGAATTCAGATTGTTCTGGTTGGGTGTTGAGACTGGATTAATCTGTCCTTTGATTCTGCAGGAGTACAAAGGGATTGCTATGTTTTCGAGAATTTAGACACAATGAGTGAGAGGCAGTCTCGGGGGGGCGGGGCGGGGGGGCCCTGCCTGCTGTTTTTGTGATGATGATCTATGTGTGTGAGTGTGTGTGTGACCTTGAATTCTGTGCTGTGGGTCAGCTGATGATGGGAAGGTCTCGGATGGCCTGCACTGTATGTGGGGAGCCAGCAGCCGTCAGCTGACCTCACTTGGCCCATGACTCCTGCTCCTCTCTGCTGTGCTGTCCCTTGTCAATCACAAGTTGTGGGATAAGACTCCTTCTAACCACAACCACCCCACCCCCACCACCGCCCCCACAACCCCGTGTTCTTTGCTCTCGGCTACTTCTGGACATGAATTTATACCCGCCTTCCGATTCCTCACACTGCAACCCCTTTGAGGACAGGCGGTTTCGCTGGTTAGCGCTCAGAAAGAGGAATGGCACGTTTGTGACTTGTGAATAGATTGGAGCAGAAGCCCTCTCCCCATTCTCTCAATCCCACCTACCCACCTTCTCCCCATATCGCTCAATCTTTTGACATCAGAACATGAGAAACAGGAGCCGGAGGAGGCCGCTCGGCCCCTCGAGCCTGGTCTGCCATTCAATATGATCATGGCTGATCTTCTACTCTCCCGCCCGCTCCCCATATCCCTTGAAATCCTGAGACACTAAAAATCTCTCGATCTCAGTTGTGAATATACTCAACGACGGAGCATCTACAGCTCCCTGGGTAGAGAATTCCAAAGATTCACAAACCTCCGAGTGAAGACATTTCTCCTCATCTCAGTCCTAAATGATCAGCCCCTTACCCTGATCCGTGTTTTAGATTCCCCAGCCAGGGAGAAACAACTTCTTATATAGCAATGAGATCACCTCTTACTCTTCTGAACTCCAGTGGACACAAGCCTAGCCTGTCCAATCTTTCCTCGTAAGACAGCCCACCCATTTCAGGTATTAGTCTCGTAAACCTTCTCTGAACTGCTTCCAACACATTTATATCATTCCTTAAATATGGAGACCAGTACTGTACACAGTGCTCCAGATGTGGTCTCACCAATGTCCTGTATAGCTGAAGCATAACCTCCCTACTTTTGTATTCAATTCCCCTCGCGATAAACGATAACATTCTATTAGCTTTCCTAATTACTGTGCTGTACCTGCATACTAACCTTTTGCGATTCATGCACTCGGACACCCAGATCCCTCTGCATCTCAGAGCTCTGCAATCTCTCACCATTTAGATAATATGCTTCTTTTTTATTTTTCCTGCCAAATGGACAATTTCGCATTTACCCACATTTGCCAGATCTTTGCTCACTCACTTAACCTATCTATATCCCTTTGTAGCCTCCTCATGTCCTCTTCACAACTTACTTTCCTACCTATCTTTGTGTCATCAGCAAATTTAGCAACCATACCTTTGGCCCCTTCATCCAAGTCATTTATATAAATTGTAAAAAGTTGAGGCCCCAGCACAGATCCCTGTGGCACACCACTCGTTACATCTTGTCAACCATTTATGCCTACTCTCTGTTTCCTGTTAGCTAACCAATCTTGTATCCATGCCAATATGTTATCCCCTACACCATGAGCTTTTATTTTCCGCAATAACCTTTGCTGAGGCACCCTATCAAATGCCTTCTGGAAATCTAAGTACAGAACATCCACTGGTTCCCCTTTATCCACAGCACATGTAACTCCCTCAGAGAACTCCAATAAATTGGTGAAACACGATTTCCCTTTCACAAAACTATGTTGACTCTGCCTGATTACCTTGAAATTTTCTAAATGCCCTGCTATAACGTCTTTAAAAATAGCTTCTAACATTTTCCTTAAGACAGATGTTAAGCCAACTGGCCTGTAGTTTCCTGCTTTCTGTCTCCATTTTTGAATAAAGGAGTTACATTTGACATATTCCAATCTAATGGAACTTTCCCCGAATCTAGGGAATTTTGGAAAATTAAAACTAACGCATCAACTATCTCACTAGCCACTTCTTTTAAGGCCCTGGGATGAAGTTCATCAGAGCCTGTTCCTTAGCCAAGGAATATTTTTTTTTTCAACAACTTTTATTTTAATCTTGCCTTGGTCTTGGAAATATTGCCAACACTTCACAGAGAACAGAGGGAAAAGAGAGAATAATACTTATTGGCGAAGGTGGGGTGATGAGACAAAGGGCCCATGCTTACAGAGAGGCGGGGATTAAAGTGGGACTAGGCCTAACATTCTGCTCCATGGTATGGGGGATGGGGTTAGGTTATTGACTCAGTGGGGGAAGATTCCTCCCCACCCCCACATGGTACTGAGCCAAATGACCAGGAAGGCACAGATTTGATCTACATTCGGACATCTCTGATCACGGCCAGTTGGGTTATTAGTCTTGGCTTCAATGTCCTGGGTTAGATGGGGCTCCAATTCCTGATCTTGCTGCAGTCTGCTCAGTACTCTCTCTCTTTCTCTCGCCTCTGAGCCCGAAGCTTGTAGGTACAATCTCTACTCCAGAGACTTGAACACACGATCTGAGGGAGTGCTGCACTGTCAGAGGGGCAGTACTGAGGGAATGTTGCACTGTTGGAAGGGTAGTATTTTTTCTTATTTATTTAAGGGATGTGGGCGTCGCTGGCCAGGCCAGCATTTATTGCCCATCCCTAATTGCCCCTTGAGAAGGTGGTGGTGAGCCACCTTCTTGAACTGCTGCAGTCCATGTGGGGTAGGTACACCCACAGTGCTGTTAGGAAGGGAGTTCCAGGATTTTGACCCAGCGACAGTGAAGGAACGGCGATATAGTTCCAAGTCAGGATGGTGTGTGACTTGGAGGGGAACTTGCAGGTGGTGATGTTCCCATGTATTTGCTGCCCTTGTCCTTCCAGTTGGTAGAGGTCGCGGGTTTGGAAGGTGCTGTCTAAGGAGCCTTGGTGCATTGCTGCAGTGCATCTTGTAGATGGTACACACTGCTGCCACTGTGCTTCGGTGGTGGAGGGAGTGAATGTTTGTAGATGGTGTGCCAATCAAGCGGGCTGCTTTGTCCTGGATGGTGTCGAGCTTCTTGAGTGTTGTTGGAACTGCACCCATCCAGGCAAGTGGAGAGTATTCCACCACACTCCTGACTTGTGTCTTGTAGACAGTGGACAAGCTTTGGGGAGTCAGGAGGTGAATTACTCGCTGCAGGATTCCTTGCCTCTGACCTGCTCTCATAGCCACGGTATTTATATGGTTACTCCAGTTCAGTTCCTAGTCAGTGTTGATGGTGGGGGATTCAGTGATGGGAATGCCGTTGAATGTGAAGGGGAGACGGTTAGATTCCGAGGGATCGCTGCACTGTCAAAAGGGCAGTACTGAGAGAGTGCTGCACTGTCGGAGGGTCAGTACTGAGGGAGTGCTGCACTGTCGGAGGGGCAGTACTGAGGGAGTGCTGCACTGTCGGAGGGTCAGTACTGAGGGAGTGCTGCACTGTTGGAGGGGCAGTACTGAGGGAGTGCTGCACTGTCAGAGGGGCAGTACTGAGGGAGTGCTGCACTGTCGGAGGTGCTGTCTTTCAGATGAGAGGTTGATCCGAGGCGCCCTCTGCCCCCTTGTGTGGATGAAAAAGATCCGACGCCCAATATCAGTCCAAGCCTGGATATTGTTCAGGTCTTGCTGCATCTGGACACGGACTGCTTCAGTATCTGAGGAGTCGCCAATGGTGCTGAACATTGTGCAATCATCAGCGAACATCCCCACTTCTGACAACCCAAACATCCACTAACTGTTGTTCCTCAGAACAGACTTTCACTGGGATTCTGAATTGATGAGGCAACTGAGATCTTATCCTCTCCTAGTTTGTCCTCCTCAACGTCCCCGATGCAGATTCACCAGAATGATCCCGGGGCTGAAAGGGTTAAATTCCGAGGACAGGTTGCACAGACTGGGCTTGTATTCCCTCGAGTGTAGAAGATTAAGGGGGTGATTCTAATCGAGGGGTTTAAGATGATTAAAGGATTCGATAGGGTCGATAGAGAAACTATTTCCTCTTGTGAGGGGGTGTGGGGGGGTGGGGGGGGAGTCCAGAACAAGGGGGCAGAACCTTAAAATGAGAGCCAGGGCCGTTCAGGGGTGATGTCAGGAAGCGCTTCTTCACACAAAGGGGAAATCTGGAACTCTCTCCCCCCAAAATGACGCTGTTGACACTGGGGGAGGGCCACATGAAAATTTCAAAACTGAGATCGATAGATTTTTGTCGGGTACGGGGGAAATAAGGGAGACAGACAACTGAGGTTGTGGTACTGATCTGCCAGAACAGGCTCGAGGGGCTGAATGGCCTGCTCCTATCCCTATGTTCCTTAAAAAACCTGCCCGTCTCATGGTGACCAGTTTGGGTGGATTTGAGCGTGACAGTGTGCACTCATGCAGTACAAGATAAAACCCTTGAGCACAGGTCCATGCCATAAATAACTCTCGGTGATACATTAAGCTGTACAGAAAACAACTCTGCATCACAAGGGCATGTGTTAAAACTGACAGGAAGAATTCATTGTCAGTAGGTTTCAGGTGACACACGGGGTGTAAAAATAGCAGCAGTAATTGTACTCTGAACGGATGGATCTCTGGGCTGTGGGAAAGCAGAGGGTTTAAGGGGAGGAGGCTGCTATGATACTCAAGGCAGCACCTCAGATTGGATAAGGCTGTTTACAAAAAAAAAACTAATGGATTCGAGTGTTTCTCACAAGAGGTTTGGGATGTAACTAAAACCAAGTACCATGGAATCTCTTACATCTCAGCTGAAACACGACACTTCCGACAATGCAGCACTCCCTCAGTACTGACCCTCTGACAGTGCAGCACTCCCTCAGTACTGACCCTCAGACAGTGCGGCACTCCCTCAGTACTGACCCTCCGACACTGCAGCACTCCCTCAGTACTGACCCTCCGACAGTGCGGCACTCCCTCAGTACTGACCCTCAGACAGTGCGGCACTCCCTCAGGACTGACCCTCCGACAGTGCAGCACTCCCTCAGTACTGACCCTCAGACAGTGCGGCACTCCCTCAGTACTGGCATGGATTTTGTGCCCAAGTTTCTAGAGCGGGGCACAAACCTTATGACCCAGACTCACGCCAGAGAGAGAAAAAGAAGGGACTCCACCAGTGTCACAGCTGACCCAACAAGCTGGGCTTGTTGTTTTGGTCGATGAATCAGACACAGGGCTTGTATCTCAGGAATCACTGACTGTTTGTGTGGTTGTTGTGATCTTGCCCCAAGCTCTGATAAACAAGGTCCAGTCTGTCTACTAACATAGCTTCTCCACAGGCCCCTGGCCCTTAGTGTGCATCTCAGTGATGGGACCCCTGCTCAAGCCTCGGTTTATGCACGTTTTCGTTCCTAAGTGAATAAGGGAGCTTCCCGTGGGAATGTGCCAAACAATTTCTCTCTCCCAACAGCTCCTCCAAGTCTTTAATTGTGGATCTCTCACCCTGCCCTCCTGTCCTCTGCTTGCAAGGATTTTGGGACATAATTGGCAGCTGCAAGCACGGGGGAGACCAAAACGGTGACAGTACCTTTGATGCTTGTTATCTTTAAGTGACCTGGGGGCCGGGGGGGGTGGTGCGGGGAACGGGACATCAGGCTGTGCCAGAACCTGGCCGTGGCGAACTCATTCACCTCCGCCCCAGGCAAGCCCAGCGAGGCGGTGAGTGGTGCCGAGATATTCGACTGTGGGGGGAGGCACACGTGCCCCCCCCACGACCTGACCCGGTGCATGCAGGCACGCTGCCGCAGTGACCAGAGGGGTGTTTCTCGTCTCATCCTCCCAATCCAGAGGGGACCAAGGCCGTGGTCAATGCTGAGTTAACCGATTGCAGCCGAGGCTGTGGCTGGGGGGGGGGGAGGTGGAGGGCATTGCCCGGATTCCTGCTCCTGATCACTACGCATTGACCTGTCTTGGAAGAGTGGGCCTCGTCAGGGTCGACTACAAAGCCCATCCTGGTCAAATATCCCGAAGACACATTGTTTATTTGCCCAGGACGAGAGTGACCAACTTGGTGATGTCCAGGAGAACGGACAGAGTTTGGGGGAACCTGAACTGGCAGCACCCACTCACTGCAGCACCGGGGCCAGCTGGGCTGAGGAGACGGGCTGCTGGAGCTGCTGGGATTGGGCTGCTGGAGCAGCTGGGATTGAGCTGGTGGATTTGCTGGGATTGGGCTGGTGGGATTGGGCTGATGGAGATGCTGGGATTGGGCTGGTGGGATTGGGCTGGTGGAGCTGGTGGGATTGGGCTTGTGGAACTGGTGGGATTGGGCTGGTGCATCTGCTGGGATTGGACTGATAGAGCTGCTGGAATTAGGCTGGTGGGATTGGGCTGATGGGATTGGGCTGGTGGAGCTGCTGGGATTGGGCTGCTGGTATTGAGCTGTAGGAGCTGCTGCAATTGGACTGGTGGGATTGGGCTGGTGGAGTTGCTGGGATTGGGCTGGGGAGATGCTGGGATTGGGCTGGTGGAGTTGCTGGGATTGAGCTGGTGGGATTGGGCAGGTGGCGCTACTGGGATTGAGCTTGTAGAGCTGCTGAGATTGATCTGATGGAGCTGCTGGGTTTGATCTAGTGGAGCTGCTGGGTTTGATCTGGCGGAGATGCTAGGATTGGGTTGCTGGGTTTGAGCTGGTGGAGCTGCTGGGATTGGCCTGGTGGAGCTGCTGGGATTGGGCTGGTGGAATTGGGCTGATGGGACTGGGCTGATGGGATTGGGCTGTAGGAGCTGCTGCAATTGGGCTGGTGGGATTGGGCTGGTGGCGTTGCTGGGATTGGGCTGGGGGGCTGCTGGGATTGGGCTGGTGGAGTTGCTGGGACTGAACTGGTGGGATTGGGCAGGTGGCGCTACTGGGATTGAGCTTGTGGAGCTGCTGGGATTGGTCTGATGGAGCTGCTGGGTTTGATCTGGTGGAGCTGCTGGGATTGGGTTGCTGGATTTGAGCTGGTGGAGCTGCTGGGATTGGGCTGGTGGAGCTGCTGGGATTGGGCTGGTGGAGCTGCTGGGATTGGGCTGGTGGAGCTGCTGGGATTGGGCTGGTGGAGCTGGTGGGATTGGGCTGGTGGAGCTGCTGGGACTGGACTGGTGGGATTCCTGGAATTGGTCTGGAGTTACTGCATAAAGATGGGCTCGGATTTGGGAGGCGACAACACAGAGTTTGGAAAGGACAGGGAGGTTGGAGATGGGAGTGGAGTACTTTATAAGGACAGAGGGATTGAGGATAGGTTTTTTGAGGTTGGGTGGTGGGGGGGGGGGGTAGATGGCAGATTTGAAGGGGAGAGAAACAGTACATCATGGGGGCCTGGAGGGGAAGCTGGTCAGTCAGGTTTTCATAGGAATAGGGTGCAACTCATGGAAACGATGAGCTTGGTGATGACAGAGAGGGGAGATGTTGTGGAGGGGTGGGGGAACTACAGAGAAACGGCAATGCAGGTTGGAGCAGGGGCAGGGACTGAGGAGGGTGGAGATTGGCAGAATACGGCAGAGGCAGCGGAATGGATGGCCTCGATCTCAGTGACAAAGAGGTCCAGGAGCTTCTCGTACTTATTGTTGGAGGCGAGGGAGGAGGGGACAGGGGAGAGGGGGTTTAAGAAAACAGTTTGCAGGAGAGGAAAGACTCCACCAGGGTGGTCCCGGAACACTGAGGAGTTTTAGCAGACGAGAGCAGGACCCGATAAGTGCTTTGTCCAGTCAGATTGGGCGGTGAATGGCTATAAAGGTACAAGGAGTAGGAGCGACCAGGTTGTGAGAGAGTAAGGGTTTAACAGGGGACAAGAGCAATCAGCGGGAAGTGAGGGAGTGGGAACACCGACAGAGGTGTCAGGACCAATGGCACCGGATTCGGGAATTTGAGACAGTTTTGGTGGCAGGGATGGGGGGGGGGGGGGGGCGGGTGAATTACATTAGCCTTACATCAGTCATTGGGAAAATGCTACAAGATATTCTAAAGGATGTGATAAATGGACACTTGGATAATAATGATCTGATTGGGCAGAGTCAACATGGATTTATGAATGGGAAATCATGTTTGATGAACCCGTTGGAGTTTTTTGAGGATGTTACTAACAGAATTGTCCTTGTCAATAAGTCACTGAAAGCTAACATGCAGGTGCAGCAAGCAATTGAAAGGCTAATGGTATGTTGGCCTTTATCGCAAGAGGATTTGAGTACAGGAGTAGTGAAGTCTTGCTTCAATTGTGTAGAACCTTGGTTAGACTGCACCTGGTGTACTGTGTGCAGTTTTGGTCCCCTTACCTTAGGAAGGATATTATTGCCATAGAGGGAGTGCAACGAAGGTTCACCAGACTTGTTCCCGGGATGGTGGGACTGTCCGATGAAGAGAGACTGGGGAAACTGGGCCGGTATTCTCTAGAGTTTCAAAGAATGAGAGGTGATCTCATTGAAATCTACAACATACTTAAAGGGATAGACAGGGTAGATGCAGCTAAGATGTTTACCCTGGTTGGGGAGTCTAGACCCAGGGGACACAATTTTAAAATAAGGGGAAACCACTTAGGACTGGGATGAGGAGAAATGTCTTTACTCCGAGGGTTGTGAATCTTTGGAATTCTCTACCCCAGAGAGCTGTGGAAGCTCAGTCATTGAGTACGTTTAAAGCAGAGATTGGACAGATTTCTAAATACAAATGACAAGGGGATATGAGGATAGTGTGGGGAAAAGGCATTGAAGTGGATGATCAGCCATGATCGTATTGAATGACAGGGCAGGCTCGGTGGGCTGAATGGCCTCCTCCTGTTCCCATGTTCCCAGAACCTTGGTGTCACATTTGACCCCAAGATGAGCATCCGACCTCGTACTCGTGCCATCACTCAGACGGCTTATTTCCATCTCCTGACTCCGCCCCTGCCTCAGCTCATCTGCTGCTGAAACCCTCATTCATTCCTTCAGTACCTCTGGACCGGACTGTTCCAGCGCACTCCTGGCCGGTCTCCCACATTCTACCCTCTTTGACCGAGCTTTTGGTCGCTCGGGGTCAAACTTTGTTTTATAATGCTCCTGCCTTGGGATGTTTTATTCTGTTGAAGGCGCCATATAAATATGTTGTTGTTGTAAGAGGGGGCAGTGTTGTGGGGGGGGGGGCGGTGGTGGGTGGTCACACCCAAGCTATTAATCCAGTCTTTTCTCTGTACTGTGCCCACCATCCTGAGTTGCGTGTGCAGGGGGTTAAAGTGGGCGAGGAGGTTGCTCATCCCCCACACCCCCCAGGATGAGTGAGGGGTGGGGGGGGGGGGGAGAAGTCATTAAACCCCACCTCCCCCCCCCCCACAATGGGGGCAGCACTCCACCAATCAGCACGCCCACTCTTGGGGCAGCCAACCAATCAGAACTGGAGGTCCTCGGCCAGGATGGCTGCGATTGGTGGGGTGGAGAGGGACTGACACGCCTCCCTCCCCCACGTGGGTGGGGAGAGGAGGGGGCGTGTCCTCGTTGTGACGTCACAAAGGGAGAGCACGTGGTGCCCGCCGCCGCTGTCAATCATCTCTTAAAGGGACAGGCTGCGGCGGCGGGCAGCGGCACAAAGGCAGCGGTCAAGGTGAAGAGGAAACAAGGAACAGGTTCAATAACTTAACAGTGTTTCAATGGGGTGGTTTCACCACAGTTCAGTTCAGACGGATGGTCCTGGGGGAGCCAGCCACCTATTTATTAATTCCAAACCTGCAGCCTGACAAATCTGAGCACAGTGGTCAGTCCCAGCCCGGTCCGGCCCCGAGGCGGTGGTCAGTCCCAGCCCGGTCCGGTCCGACCCCGAGGCGGTGGTCAGTCCCAGCCCGGTCCGGTCCGACCCCGAGGCGGTGGTCAGTCCCAGCCCGGTCCGGCCCCGAGGCGGTGGTCAGTCCCAGCCCGGTCCGGTCCGGCCCCGAGGCGGTGGTCAGTCCCAGCCCGGTCCGGTCCGACCCCGAGGCGGTGGTCAGTCCCAGCCCGGTCCGGTCCGACCCCGAGGCGGTGGTCAGTCCCAGCCCGGTCCGGCCCCGAGGCGGTGGTCAGTCCCAGCCCGGTCCGGTCCGGCCCCGAGGCGGTGGTCAGTCCCAGCCCGGTCCGGCCCCGAGGCGGTGGTCAGTCCCAGCCCGGTCCGGTCCGACCCCGAGGCGGTGGTCAGTCCCAGCCCGGTCCGGCCCCGAGGCGGTGGTCAGTCCCAGCCCGGTCCGGTCCGGCCCCGAGGCGGTGGTCAGTCCCAGCCCGGTCCGGCCCCGAGGCGGTGGTCAGTCCCAGCCCGGTCCGGCCCCGAGGCGGTGGTCAGTCCCAGCCCGGTCCGGTCCGACCCCGAGGCGGTGGTCAGTCCCAGCCCGGTCCGGTCCGACCCCGAGGCGGTGGTCAGTCCCAGCCCGGTCCGGTCCGACCCCGAGGCGGTGGTCAGTCCCAGCCCGGTCCGGTCCGGCCCCGAGGCGGTGGTCAGTCCCAGCCCGGTCCGGTCCGGCCCCGAGCCGGTGGTCAGTCCCAGCCCAGCGCGGTCCGGTCCGGCCCCGAGGCGGTGGTCAGTCCCAGCCCGGTCCGGCCCCGAGGCGGTGGTCAGTCCCAGCCCGGTCCGGTCCGGCCCCGAGGCGGTGGTCAGTCCCAGCCCGGTCCGGCCCCGAGGCGGTGGTCAGTCCCAGCCCGGTCCGGCCCCGAGGCGGTGGTCAGTCCCAGCCCGGTCCGGCCCCGAGGCAGTGGTCAGTCACAGCCCGGTCTGGCACTGAGGCACTGGTCAGTCTCAGCCCGGAAAGGCACTGAGGTAGTGGTCAATTGCAGCCTGGACTGGCACTGAGGCAGTGGTCAGTTTCAGCCCAGTATGGCACTGAGGCAGTGGTCAGTAACAGTCTGGCCCAGCACTGAGGCATTGGTCAGTTACATCCCGGTCTGGCACTGAGGTAGTGGTCAGTTACAGCCTGGTCCGGCACTGAGGCAGTGGTCACTTTTAGCCCCGTCGGGCACTGAGACAGTGGTCATTTACTTCCCAGCCCTGAGGCAGTGGTCAGTTACAGCCTGGTCCGACACTGAGGCAGTGGTCACTTTTAGCCCCGTCGGGCACTGAGACAGTGGTCATTTACTTCCCGGCCCTGAGGCAGTGGTCAGTTACAGCTCGGTCTGGCACTGAGGTAGTGGTCAGTTTCAGCCGGTATTGAAGCAGTGGTCAGTTTCAGTCCGGCACTGAGGCAGTGGTCAGTTTCATCTGGCACTGAGGCAGTGGTCAGTTTCAGTCTGGCCCGACACTGAGGCAGTGGTCAGTTTCAGTCCGACACTGAGGCAGTGGTCACTTTCAGCCCCGTCGGGCACTGAGACAGTGGTTATTTACTTCCCAGCCCTGAGGCAGTGGTCAGTTACAGCTCGGTCTGGCACTGAGGCAGTGGTCAGTTTCATCTGGCACTGAGGCAGTGGTCAGTTTCAGTCTGGCCCGACACTGAGGCAGTGCACAGTTTCAGTCTGGCCCGGCACTGAGGCAGTGGTCAGTTTTCAGCCCAGCCCGACACTGAGGCAGTGGTCAGTTTTCAGCCCAGCCCGACACTGAGGCAGTGGTCAGTTTTCAGCCCAGCCTGACACTGAGGCAGTGGTCAGTTTTCAGCCCAGCCCGGGGCACTGAGACAGTGGTCAGTTTCATCTGGCACTGAGGCAGTGGTCAGTTTCAGTCTGGCCCGAAACTGAGGCAGTGCACAGTTTCAGTCCGACACTGAGGCAGTGGTCAGTTTTCAGCCCAGCCCGGCACTGAGGCAGTGGTCAGTTTCAGTCCGACACTGAGGCAGTGGTCAGTTTTCAGCCCAGCCCGGCACTGAGGCAGTGGTCAGTTTTCATTCCGACACTGAGGCAGTGGTCAGTTTTCATTCCGACACTGAGGCAGTGGTCAGTTTTCATTCCGACACTGAGGCAGTGGGCAGTGGTCAGTTTCAGTCCGACACTGAGGCAGTGGTCAGTTTTCAGTCCGACACTGAGGCAGCGGGCAGTTACAGCCCGGCCTGACACTGAGGCAGTGGTCAGTTCTCAGTCCGACACTGAGGCAGTGGTCAGTTCTCAGTCCGACACTGAGGCAGTGGTCAGTTTCAGTCCGACACTGAGGCAGTGGGCAGTTTTCAGTCCGACACTGAGGCAGTGGTCAGTTTCAGTCCGACACTGAGGCAGTGGGCAGTTACAGCCCAGCCCGACACTGAGGCAGTGGTCAGTTTTCATTCCGACACTGAGGCAGTGGTCAGTTTTCAGTCCGACACTGAGGCAGTGGGCAGTTACAGCCCGGCCCGACACTGAGGCAGTGGTCAGTTTTCATTCCGACACTGAGGCAGTGGTCAGTTTTCAGTCCGACACTGAGGCAGTGGGCAGTTACAGCCCGGCCTGACACTGAGGCAGTGGTCAGTTTCAGTCCGACACTGAGGCAGTGGTCAGTTTTCAGTCCGACACTGAGGCAGTGGGCAGTTACAGCCCGGCCCGACACTGAGGCAGTGGTCAGTTTTCATTCCGACACTGAGGCAGTGGTCAGTTTTCATTCCGACACTGAGGCAGTGGTCAGTTAACATTCCGACACTGAGGCAGTGGGCAGTTACAGCCCGGCCCGACACTGAGGCAGTGGGCAGTTTTCAGTCCGACACTGAGGCAGTGGGCAGTTACAGCCCGGCCTGACACTGAGGCAGTGGTCAGTTTTCAGTCCGACACTGAGGCAGTGGGCAGTTTTCAGTCCGACACTGAGGCAGTGGTCAGTTTTCATTCCGACACTGAGGCAGTGGTCAGTTTTCATTCCGACACTGAGGCAGTGGGCTGTTTTCAGTCCGACACTGAGGCAGTGGTCAGTTTTCATTCCGACACTGAGGCAGTGGGCAGTTACAGCCCGGCCCGACACTGAGGCAGTGGGCAGTTTTCAGTCCGACACTGAGGCAGTGGGCAGTTACAGCCCGGCCTGACACTGAGGCAGTGGGCAGTTACAGCCCGGCCTGACACTGAGGCAGTGGTCAGTTTCAGTCCGACACTGAGGCAGTGGTCAGTTTCAGCCCAGCCCGACACTGAGGCAGTGGTCACTTTCATCCCGGCTCGGAACTGAGGCAGTGGGCAGTTTTCAGCCCAGCCCGACACTGAGGCAGTGGTCAGTTTTCAGTCCGACACTGAGGCAGTGGTCAGTTTTCAGTCCGACACTGAGGCAGTGGTCAGTTTTCAGCCCGACACTGAGGCAGTGGGCAGTTTCAGCCCAGCCCGACACTGAGGCAGTGGTCACTTTCATCCCGGCTCGGAACTGAGGCATTAAACATAGAAAATAGGAGCAGGAGTAGGCCATTCGGCCCTTCGAGCCCGCACCGCCATTCAATACGATCAAGGCTGATCGTCCAAACTCAGTACCCTGTTCCCGCTTTCTCCCTGTCTCCCTTGATTCCTTTAGCCTTAAGAACTATATCTAACTCTTTCTTGAATATAGTTAATGATTTGGCCTCAACTGCTTTCTGTGGTAGCGAATTCCACATGTTCACCACTCTCTGGGTGAAGAAATCTCTCCTCATCTCAGTCCTAAATGGTTTACCCCTAATCCTTAGACTGTGACCCCTGGTCCTGGATTCCCTGCCATCGGGATCTTCCTTCCTGCATCTAGTCTGTCCAGTCCCAGGAATCAGTCTGGTGAACTTTCGCTGCACTCCGTCCATAGCAAGAATACTCCAGATGTGGCCTCACCAAGGCCTTGTATAATTGCAGCAAGACATCCTTGCTCCTGTACTTGAATCCTCTCGCTATGAAGGTCAACATTCCATTTGTTTTCTTAATTGCCTGCTGCACAGCCATACTTAATTTCAGCGACTGGTGCACAAGGGCACCCAGGTCTCGCTGCACCTCCCCCTTTCCTAATCTATCACCCTTCAGATAATAATCTGCCTTTCTGTTTTTGCCACCAAAGTGGATAACCTCACATTTATCCACATTATATTGCATCTACCATGTATTTGCCCACTCACTCAACCTGTCCAAATCACACTGGAGCTTCTCTGCATCCTCCTCACAGCTCACCCTCCCACCCAGCTTTGTGTCATCTGCAAACTTGGATATATTACATTTAATTCCCTCATCTAAATCATTAATATATATTGTGAATAGCTGGGGTCCTAGCACTGATCCCTGCGGTACCCTACTAGTCACTGCCTGCCACTCGGAAAAAGACCCGTTTATTCCTACTTTTTCTTTCCTGTCTGCCAACCAGTTCTCTATCCATTTCAGTACCTTATGCTCAAAACCATGTGCTTTAATTTTGCACGCTAATCTCTTATGTGGGACCTTATCGAAAGCTTTCTGAAAGTCCAAACACGCCACCATCCACTGGTTCTCCCTTATCCATTCTACTCATACAACATCAAAAAATACCAGTAGATTTGTCAAGCATGATTTCTCTTTTGTAAATCCATGCACTGGTCAGTTTCAGTCCGCTCAGCACTGACGCAGAGTTTTAGCCCGGCCTGGCCCTGAGGCAGTGGTCAGTTTCAGCCCAGCCTAGTACTGAGGCAGTGGTCAGTTTCAGCCCGGCCCGGAGGCAGTGGTCAGTTTCAGCCCAGCCTAGTACTGAGGCAGTGGTCAGTTTCAGCCCGGCCCGGAGGCAGTGGTCAGTTTCAGCCCGGCCCGGCACTGAGGCAGTGGTCAGTTTCAACCCAGCACTGAGCTAGTGGTCAGTTTCAGACGGGACTGGCACTGAGGCAGTGGTCAGTTTCAGCCCGGCCCGGCACTGAGGCAGTGGTCAGTTTCAGCCCGGCCTGGCACTGAGGCAGTGGTCAGTTTCAGCCCGGCCCGGCACTGAGGCAGTGGTCAGTTTCAACCCAGCACTGAGATAGTGGTCAGTTTCAGCCCGGCCCGGCACTGAGGCAGTGGTCAGTTTCAACCCAGCACTGAGATAGTGGTCAGTTTCAGCCGGGACTGGTACTGAGGCAGTGATCAGTTTCAGCCCGGCCCGGCACTGAGGCAGTGGTCAGTTTCAACCCAGCACTGAGATAGTGGTCAGTTTCAGCCCGGCCCGGCACTGAGGCAGTGGTCAGTTTCAACCCAGCACTGAGATAGTGGTCAGTTTCAGCCCGGCCCGGCACTGAGGCAGTGGTCAGTTTCAACCCAGCACTGAGATAGTGGTCAGTTACAGTCTAGCTTTGTACTGACACAGTGGTCAGTTTCAGCCCGGCCCGGCACTGAGGCAGTGGTCAGTTTCAACCCAGCACTGAGATAGTGGTCAGTTTCAGCCGGGACTGGTACTGAGGCAGTGGTCAGTTTCAGTTCAGCACAGCACTGAGAAAGTGGTCAGTTACAGTCTAGCTTTGTACTGACACAGTGGTCAGCTTCAGCCCAGCCTAGTACAGAGGCAGTGGTCAGTTTCAGCCTGGCCCTGAGGCAGTGGTCAGTTTCAGCCCAGCACTGAGAAAGTGGTCAGTTTCAGTTCGGCCCGTCACTGAGGCAGTGGTCAGTTACAGTCCATCTCGGCACTGTCACAGTGCTCAATTTCAGCCCGGCAGTGAGGAAGTGGTCAGTTTCTGACTGGCAGTGTGTTAATTACAGCAACAGAGCACCATGAGATTTGTATATAAAACTGATTGATAAATTCATTTAAAATGTGTGTGTGTAGACTCTTAAATTGCCAGTGTTTGTTACAAGGGTTAACATGAATGTTTGGAATGTTCCCAGAGGAGATCTAATTTTAGCAACGCTCCAAATAAAGAGCGTGACCATCTGAATCAGCTAAACTGGCAGACTTGTTCATTCTTCAAACACCATTGTCCATGTACTAGTCCATGTTAATATTGTCACATGCAGGTCTGACTGTGTATCACAGGATGACAAGCTGCCTGTGCTCCGCAACCTAAGGTAAAACAGTTTGTGTCTCAGACTGTAATTTAATCCCTGGAGTTTGTGTCTCAGACTGTAATTTAATCCCTGGAGTTTGAGCCACAGACTGTAATTTAATCCCTGGAGCTTGTGTCTCAGACTGTAATTAAATCCCGGAGTTTGTGTCTCAGACTGTAATTTAATCCCAGAGTTTGAGCCTCAGACTGTAATTTAATCCCAGAGTTTGAGCCTCATATTGTAATTTAATCCCAGAGTTTGAGCCTCATATTGTAATTTAATCCCGGAGTTTGAGCCTCAGATTGTAATTTAATCCCGGAGTTTGAGCCTCAGATTGTAATTTAATCCCGGAGTTTGAGCCTCAGATTGTAATTTAATCCCGGAGTTGGAGCCTCAGATTGTAATTCAATCCCGGAGTTTGAGCCTCAGATCGTAATTTAATCCCGGAGTTGGAGCCTCAGATTGTAATTTAACCCTGGAATTTGTGTCTCAGATTGTAATTTAATCCAGGGGTTTGTGTCTCAGATTGTAATTTAATCCCAGGGTTTGAGTCTCAGATTGTAAATTAATCCCGGGGTTTGTTTCTCTGATTGAAATTTAATCCCAAGGTTTCTGTCTCAGACAGTAATTTAATCCCGGGGTTTGTGTCTCAGATTGCAACTTAATGCCGGGGTTTGTTTCTCATTGTAATTTAATCCCGGGGTTTGTGTCTCAGATTGTAATTTAATCCCGGGGTTTGTGTCTCAGATTGTAATTTAATCCCGGGGTTTGTTTCACGGATTGTAATTTAATCCCGGGGTTTGTGTCTCAGATTGTAATTTAATCCCGGGGTTTGTGTCTCAGATTGTAATTTAATCCCGGGGTTTGTGTCTCAGATTGTAATTTAATCCCGGGGTTTGTTTCACGGATTGTAATTTAATCCCGGGGTTTGTGTCTCAGATTGTAATTTAATCCCGGGGTTTCTGTCTCAGATTGTAATTTAATCCTGGGGTTTGTTTCTCAGATTGTAATTTAATCCCGGGGTTTGTTTCTCGGATTGTAATTTAATCCCGGGGTTTGTTTCTCAGATTGTAATTCAATCCTGGGGTTTGTGTCTCAGATTGTAATTTAATCCTGGGGTTTGTGTCTCAGATTGTAATTTAATCACGGAATTTGTGTCTCAGATTGTAATTTAATCCCGGGGTTTGTGTCTCAGATTGTAATTTAATCCCGGGGTTTGTGTCTCAGATTGTAATTTAATCCCGGGGTTTGTGTCTCGGATTGTAATTTAATCCCGGGGTTTGTTTCTCGGATTGTAATTTAATCCCGGGGTTTGTGTCTCGGATTGTAATTTAATCCCGGGGTTTGTTTCTCAGATTGTAATTCAATCCCGGGGTTTGTGGCTCAGATTGTAATTTAATCCCGGGGTTTGTGTCTCAGATTGTAATTCAATCCTGGGGTTTGTGTCTCAGATTGTAATTTAATCCTGGGGTTTGTGTCTCAGATTGTAATTTAATCACGGAATTTGTGTCTCAGATTGTAATTTAATCCCGGGGTTTGTTTCTCAGATTGTAATTTAATGCCGGGGTTTGTGTCTCAGATTGTAATTTAATCCCGGGGTTTGTGTCTCGGATTGTAATTTAATCCCGGGGTTTGTTTCTCGGATTGTAATTTAATCCCGGGGTTTGTGTCTCTGATTGTAATTTAATCCCGGGGTTTGTTTCTCAGATTGTAATTCAATCCCGGGGTTTGTGGCTCAGATTGTAATTCAATCCCGGGGTTTGTCTCTCAGATTGTAATTCACTCCCGGGGTTTGTCTCTCAGATTGTAATTCAATGCCGGGGTTTGTCTCTCAGATTGTAATTCAATCCCGGGGTTTGTGTCTCAGATTGTAATTCAATCCCGGGGTTTGTGTCTCAGATTGTAATTTAATCCCGGGGTTTGTGTCTCGGATTGTAATTTAATCCCGGGGTTTGTTTCTCTGATTGTAATTTAATCCCGGGGTTTGTGTCTCGGATTGTAATTTAATCCCGGGGTTTGTGTCTCGGATTGTAATTTAATCCCGGGGTTTGTTTCTCAGATTGTAATTCAATTCCGGGGTTTGTGGCTCAGATTGTAATTCAATGCCGGGGTTTGTCTCTCAGATTGTAATTCAATGCCGGGGTTTGTCTCTCAGATTGTAATTCAATGCCGGGGTTTGTCTCTCAGATTGTAATTCAATCCCGGGGTTTGTGTCTCAGATTGTAATTTAATCCCGGAATTTGTGTCTCAGATTGTAATTTAATCCCAGAGTTGGAGCCTCAGATTGTAATTTAACTGTGGAATTTGTGTCTCAGAGTGTAATTTAATCCCGGGGATTGTGTCTCAGATTGCAATTTAATGCCGGGGTTTGTTTCTCAGATTGTAATTTAATGCCGGGGTTTGTGTCTCAGATTGTAATTTAATCCCGGGGTTTGTGTCTCAGATTGTAATTTAATCCCGGGGTTTGATTCTCAGATTGTAATTAAATGCCGGGGTTTGTGTCTCAGATTGTAATTTAATCCCGGGGTTTGTGTCTCAGATTGTAATTTAATCCCGGGGTTTGTGTCTCGGATTGTAATTTAATCCCGGGGTTTGTGTCTCAGATTGTAATTTAATCCCGGGGTTTGTTTCTCGGATTGTAATTTAATCCCGGGGTTTGTGTCTCGGATTGTAATTTAATCCCGGGGTTTGTTTCTCGGATTGTAATTCAATCCCGGGGTTTGTGTCTCAGATTGTAATTCAATCCCGGGGTTTGTGTCTCAGATTGTAATTTAATCCCGGGGTTTGTGTCTCAGATTGTAATTTAATCCCGGGGTTTGTGTCTCAGATTGCAATTTAATGCCGGGGTTTGTTTCCCATTGTAATGTAATCCCGGGGTTTGTGTCTCGGATTGTAATTTAATCCCGGGGTTTGTGTCTCGGATTGTAATTTAATCCCGGGGTTTGTTTCTCGGATTGTAATTTAATCCCGGGGTTTGAGTCTCGGATTGTAATTTAATCCCGGGGTTTGTTTCTCGGATTGTAATTTAATCCCGGGGTTTGTTTCTCTGATTGTAATTCAATCCCGGGGTTCCCGGAGTTTGTTTCTCAGATTGTAATTTAATCCCGGGGTTTGTTTCTCTGATTGTAATTCAATCCCGGGGTTCCCGGAGTTTGTTTCTCAGATTGTAATTTAATCCCGGGGTTTGTGTCTCAGATTGTAATTCAATGCCGGGGTTTGTCTCTCAGATTGTAATTCCATCCCGGGGTTTGTCTCTCAGATTGTAATTCAATCCCGGGGTTTGTGTCTCGGATTGTAATTTAATCCCGGGGTTTGTTTCTCGGATTGTAATTTAATCCCGGGGTTTGTGTCTCGGATTGTAATTCAATCCCGGGGTTTGTGTCTCGGATTGTAATTCAATCCCGGGGTTTGTTTCTCAGATTGTAATTCAATGCCGGGGTTTGTTTCTCAGATTGTAATTCAATGCCGGGGTTTGTGTCTCAGATTGTAATTCAATCCCGGGGTTTGTGTCTCGGATTGTAATTCAATCCCGGGGTTTGTGTCTCGGATTGTAATTCAATCTCGGGGTTTGTGTCTCGGATTGTAATTCAATCCCGGGGTTTGTGTCTCGGATTGTAATTTAATCCCGGGGTTTGTTTCTCGGATTGTAATTTAATCCCGGTGTTTGTTTCTCGGATTGTAATTTAATCCCGGGGTTTGTGTCTGAGATTGTAATTTAATCCCGGGGTTTGTGTCTGAGATTGTAATTTAATCCCGGGGTTTGTGTCTGAGATTGTAATTTAATCCCGGGGTTTGTGTCTGAGATTGTAATTTAATCCCGGGGTTTGTGTCTGAGATTGTAATTTAATCCCGGGGTTTGTGTCTGAGATTGTAATTTAATCCCGGTGTTTGTTTCTCGGATTGTAATTTAATCCCGGGGTTTGTGTCTGAGATTGTAATTTAATCCCGGGGTTTGTGTCTGAGATTGTAATTTAATCCCGGGGTTTGTGTCTGAGATTGTAATTTAATCCCGGGGTTTGTGTCTGAGATTGTAATTTAATCCCGGGGTTTGTGTCTGAGATTGTAATTTAATCCCGGGTTTTTGTCTGAGATTGTAATTTAATCCCGGGGTTTGTGTCTGAGATTGTAATTTAATCCCGGGGTTTGTGTCTGAGATTGTAATTTAATCCCGGGGTTTGTGTCTGAGATTGTAATTTAATCCCGGGGTTTGTGTCTGAGATTGTAATTTAATCCCGGGGTTTGTGTCTGAGATTGTAATTTAATCCCGGGGTTTGTGTCTGAGATTGTAATTTAATCCCGGGGTTTGTGTCTGAGATTGTAATTTAATCCCGGGGTTTGTGTCTGAGATTGTAATTTAATCCCGGGGTTTGTGTCTGAGATTGTAATTTAATCCCGGGGTTTGTTTCTCAGATTGTAATTTAATCCCGGGGTTTGTGTCTGAGATTGTAATTTAATCCCGGGGTTTGTGTCTCAGATTGTAATTTAATCCCGGGGTTTGTGTCTCAGATTGTAATTTAATCCCGGGGTTTGTGTCTGAGATTGTAATTTAATCCCGGGGTTTGTGTCTCAGATTGTAATTTAATCCCGGGGTTTGTGTCTCAGATTGGTAATTTAATCCCGGGGTTTGTGTCTCAGATTGTAATTTAATCCCGGGGTTTGTGTCTCAGATTGTAATTTAATCCCGGGGTTTGTGTCTCAGATTGTAATTTAATCCCGGGGTTTGTGTCTCAGATTGTAATTTAATCCCGGGGTTTGTTTCTCAGATTGTAATTTAATCCCGGGGTTTGTGTCGCAGATTGTAATTTAATCCTTCTGTCCTTTGCAGCTCCTGTGGATTGATGTCCCACCCTGACCTCTGACCGCTACGGCGCAGCTCACCCCTGGCTGGCGGAGGGGGGAACCAGCGGAACCCACTGTTTGCAGCCCGACCACTCCCTGCAGACCCCCTCCCTGCTCCCCCCTCTTGAGCCGCTGGGCAATGGAAGATTCCGGGGTGGGGCCGGCCGCCCTGTGCGAGTTGTTGCTGCGGAGCCGGGGGAAATGTTACCGGGACGGACCCAGTGCCTCCCCGGTAGCCAGCTTGCTGAGGAAGGCGGAGACCGGCGCCGGGGAGCGGCAGCTGCCGGGAGAGGCCCGCGGTACCTTGTGGAGTTTGAGCCCGGCGGATAAGGGAGGCGGCGGCGAGAGGAGAAGCAGGTGGACAGACCGCGAGATGCCGTCCCGCGGCGGCGGCCATCTTGAGGCGGTCAGATTTGACGAGGAGCCGCTGCGGGTCAAGAGGTTCCGAGAGGAGAGCGCGGCGGGAGGAGTCCTCCGACCTGTCAGTGCCAGCCCGGGCCGGGCCAGGAGGGAGGGGGAGCGGCGGCGGCTGAAGCGGCAGCTGGAAGCCATGAGGCGGCAGATCCAGCAGCTGCAGGGCCGGATCAGCCGAGCCAGGGGGCCTGTGGGCCTGGGTGTGGGCCGGGGGGCCGGGCCACAGGCTCAAGGGGGCAGGCAGCTGGCACAGGCCCTGAAGGAGGAGCTGGGCAGGGCGGTGGTCCGGGTGGTGGACACAGTGGTCAAGATGCTGGCCCCCGGGCTCTACGTCCAGGCTGCTCAGGACCTGCCAGCCCTGCGGGTGACCCACCCCCCAGGCACCCAGTCTCTGCCGTGCCCAGGGCCAGCCTTCCTTGGCAGGAACGGGCATTGGGCGCCCGCCCCGGGGTCCCAAGTGGAGGCTCTGCTGCCTGTCGCCCGGAGCTGCTGCCCCGAAGAGTCCCTGGCCGGATCGGCCAGAGCAGGAACCCCCAGGTGTGCCCCTGCCCCTGGGTGCAGCTACCAGCGGTCCGCCCTTCCACCCTCAGTGGTCTACGCCTTGCCGGCCATGCTCGCCTGCAGGGAGCACCCACCTCCCGAGGTTTTTAGCGATTTCCTCGGGTTCAGGGTGAGAACCTCTTCCCCCAGGGATGCCCACAGCTCAGCCAAGGGGTTGCCGGTCACAAAGTCTGAAAGTCTCGACCTCCCAGATGGGGCTGATGTACAGGTGTACGGAGCTGACGCAGTATCCTTCCGTGGATTAGAATACAGGGGGAACCTAATCAGGGGGTCAGAGTGTTTACATATAGAATAACAGATACCCGGGAATGAGTTACAGACTGGAATCTAATCGAGGGGTTCGGGTGGTTTATATATAGAATAACAGATACCCGGGAGTGAGTTGCAGACTGTAATCTAATCGAGGGGTTCTGGGTGTTTATATATAGAATAACAGATACCCGGGAGTGAGTTACAGACTGGAATCTAATTGAGGGGTTCGGGTGGTTTATATATGGAATAACAGATACCCGGGAGTGAGTTACAGACTGGAATCTAATTGAGGGGTTCGGGGGGGTTTATATATAGAATACCAGATACCCGGGAGTGAGTTACAGACTGGAATCTAATCGAGGGGTTCGGGTGGTTTATATATAGAATACGAGATACCTGGGAGTGAGTTACAGGCTGGAATCTAATCGAGGGGTTCGAGTTGTTTATATATAGAATAACAGAAATCGGAGAGTGAGGACTCACTTAGGCATTCTCCAAAACATAGAAAATAGGCCCTTTGAGCCTGCTCACCATTCTAAAAAAATCATGGCTGATCGTCTAATTCAGTACCCTGTTCCCGCTTTCTCCCCATATCCCTTGATCCCTTTGGCATTAAGAAATTTATCTGTCTCCTTCTTGAATATATTTAATGGCCTCCACTGCCTTCTGCGGTAGAGAATTCCACAGATTCACCACCCTCTGAGTGAAGACATTTCTCCTCATCTCGGTTCTAAATGGCATACCCCGTATCTTGGGACTGTGACCCCAGGTTCTGGACTCCCCAGCCATTGGGAACATCCTCTCTGCATCTAGCCTGTCCAGTCCTGTTAGAATTTTATAGGTTTCTATGAGATCCCCTCTCATTCTTCTAAACACTAGTGAATATAGGCCTAGTCAACTCAATCTCTCATCATGCGTCAATCCTGCCATCCCATGAATCAGCCGAGTAAATCTTTGCACTTCCTCCATGGCAGGAACATCCTTCCTCAGATAAGGAGACCAAAACTGCACACAATACTCCAGATGTGGTCTCACCAAGGCCCTGTATAACTGCAGTAAGACATCCTTTCTCCTGTACTCAAATCCTCTTGCAATGAAGGCCGACATACCATTCGCCATCCTAACTGCTTGCTTTCAGCGACTGGCGTACAAGGACACCCTGGTCTCGTTGTAGCTCCCCCTTTCCCAATCTATCACCATTCAGATAATAATCTGCCTTTCTGTTTTTACAACCAAACCTCACATTAATCCACGTTAAACTGCATCTGCCATGCATTTGCCCACTCACTCACCTAACTTGTCCAAACAGGGATTGGAATTGGGGTACATGCAGTATAGGGATCAGAACCTGTATACGCTCAATGTAGTGCTCTAAACTAGGGTACGTGCTCAAAATAGGGCTCAGAACCGGTTGCGGGATTGGCAGGCCGATGGGTCTACAGGCTTGCTGGAGTGGGGGGGGGGGGGGGGGGTGAGGGTGGGCAGGGCTGGTACCCCCCACAGCCCCTCCGAGTTTGTTTGTGTATCATTTATTTCTTCGTACCTTTCTTTAATGGATGCTCAGGAAGGGCTGTCTCCCGGGCACCTGAAGAAAGCCAAACTGATCTTCTTCTACAGCAGGTACCCCAGCTCCAACACGCTCAAAACCTACTTTCCTGACGTTAAGGTGAGGGGGTAGAGGGCAGGGTTAGGCAGTACATGGGTGGGTTCTTACACTGTTGGCCACTAACTGCAGGAGTTCCTTAGAGCAGTGTCTTCGGCCCAACCATTTTCCAGTGTCAAGTAACATTCGCGCCACACAAGTGCCAGGCAATGACCATCTCCAACAAGAGTGAATCTAACCATCTTCCCTTGACATTCAACAGCATTACCATCACTGAATCCCCCACTGTCAACATTCTGGGGGTTACCATTGACCAGAAACTGGACCAGCCACGTAAATACCGTGGCTCCAAGAGCAGGTCAGAGTTTAGGAATTCTGCAGCGAGTAACTCACCTCCTGACTCCCCAAAGCCTGTCCACCATCTACAAGGCACAAGTCAGGAGTGTGATGGAATACTCTCCACTTGCCTGGATGGGTGCAGCTCCAACAACACTCAAGAAGCTCGACACCATCCAGGACAAAGCAGCCCGCTTGATTGGCACCCCATCTACAAACATTCACTCCCTCCACCACTGACGCACAGTGGCAGCAGTGTGTACCATCTACAAGATGCACTGCAGCAACTCGCCAAGGCTCCTTCGACAGCACCTTCCAAACCCGTGACCTCTACCAACTAGAAGGACAAGTGCAGCAGACGCATGGGAACACCACCACCTTCAAGTTCCCCTCCAAGTCACACACCATCCTGACTTGGAACTATATCACTGTTACTTCACTGTTGCTGGGTCAAAATCCTGGAACTCCCTCCCTAACAGCACTGTGGGTGTACCTACCCCACACGGACTGCAGCGGTTGAAGAAGGCAGCTCACCACCACCTTCTCAAGGGCAATTAGGGATGGGCAATAAATGCTGGGCGCATTGGTAATGCCCACATCCTGCCAATGAATAAATTTTTTAAAAGGTGAGGATTTACTGTAACCAATAGTACAGAGGGTGCTTTACTCTGTATTTAACCTGTTTTTTTTCTCTTCTGATATCTAACCTCATTTTTTTTTCTTTTTACTCCGTAACTAACCTGTTTTTTTTAAATTTCTTGTTTTGCGAGGGCCTTTATTCCCCAGGCCCCCTTTATATGCATTGTATAAAACTTCATTAAAAACAGATAAATAAACCAAAAACTCAAATTAAAATTCTCGGCGTCGACAATCCACTCCAGTCCCTGCGGAGCCCACCGGTCGCGGAAGGCCTCAAGCGTACCGGCGGACACCGCATGCTCCTTCTCCAGGGACACCCGGGCGTGAACGTAACCGCGGAAGAGGGGCAGGCAATCGGGGAGGACGGACCCCCTGACGGCCCGCAGCCTGGACCTGTGAATTGCCACCTTGGCCAGGCCCAGGAGCAGACCGACGAGGAGATCCTCCTTCCGGCCCAAGCCCCTCCGCACCGGGTGCCCAAAGATCAGGAGCGTGGGGCTGAAGTGCAGCCAGAACTTGAGGAGCAGCCCCTTCAAATACGCAAACGGACTGCAAACTCGCACACTCCATATATACATGGAACACTGTCTCGTCCAGGCTGCAGAAAGTACAGGCGGTCTGGGAGTCCGTGAACCTACTTAAAAGTCTGTTGCACGGGACTGCCCTGTGCAACACCCTCCACCCCAGGTCCCCGATGAAAAGGGGGAGGACTCCTGCATACAGAGACCTCCATCGGGGTTTCCCCCTCGCCGCCAGATGGCAACGCGGACCGCCAGGGCGTGTCCGGCCAGCTGACGAGGCCGAGGAAGTGGAGAGTGTGCAGGAGCAGCCCGTACAGGAAACCCCTCCGCGCCGATTGGAATGGCACGGAGGGCATTTCCGAGAGGCGGCTCGGGTTGTGCAGGACTGGCTCCCGAGGAGGGTTTTGGGGCCTGAGTCCGATGAGCAGTTCCGGCCGAGCGGGAGTCAGCTCTGCCGGGAACACTCTGCACTCCCGAGCCCCCTCGCCACCCGGGAGCTTTGGCTACTCCTCCGCCCACCAGTCTGACCCGGGAGTCAGCCGCCCGGACTTGAGGCGACCATGTTCCAGACTCTGAATAGATCCCAGTAAAAGACAGGCAACTCCCTCAGAGTGGCACGGCTAACGGACTCCACCGGGAGCTGCATGTTGTCTTGATGGCAGTGACACTGGCGGAAAAAATACGTTGCCAGCGCACACCATCTGGGAGGACGCTCGACGTACGGGTATCTCTGCAGGGCCCGAACACGGAGAGTCGCAGCCTGGGTGCGGACACACACCAGCGACTGGCCGCCCTCCTCGATCGGGAGACTTAGGATCGCGGCAGAGACCTAGTGTTTCTATTTATTTTTATTTAGAGATAAAGCACTGAAACAGGCCCTTTGGCCCACCAAGTCTGTGCCGACCATCAACCACCCATCTGTACTAATCCTACACTAATCCCATATTCCTACCAGATCCCCACCTGTCCCTATATTCCCCTACCACCTACCTATACTAGGGGCAATTTTATATAATGGCCAATTTACCTATCAACCTGCAAGTCTTTGGCTGTGGGAGGAAACCAGAGCACCCGGCGAAAACCCACACAGACACAGGGAGAACTTGCAAACTCCACACAGGCAGTACCCAGAATCGAACCTGGGTCGCTGGAGCTGTGAGGCTGCGGTGCTAACCACTGCGCCACTGTGCTGCCTCTTGCCCCAGAAGAAATCAACGAGTTTCTTCTGGATCTTGGTGGTAAATGTAGGCGGCAGGGCCAAAGTGACCAACCGGTACCACAGCATTGAGGCCACCAGTTGGTTTATGACCAGCGCTCGGCCCCTGTAGGAAAGCACCCTGAGCAGGCTCGCGCAGAGCCAATCCCGTCAACCTCCTGCGAAGCAGGCACAGGAACGGCTCCACGCAGATGGTATACAATTGGCCGGACATGGGGCATCCCTGACGCACTCCTCTTCCATAGCGAAGGGGCGCCGTCAAGGACCCGTTAACTTTGACTAGACACTCTGCGGCGGCATATAAAAGTCGGACCCGGGCCACAAAATGCGGCCCGAGTCCGAAAGCGCGCAGAGTCCCGAAAAGGTATTCGTGATCCACTCTGTCGAACGCCTTCTCCTGATTGAGGGAGAGAAAGGCGACCGACTGACCAGTCCTCTGGGAAAGATGGATCAGGGCCCGGACCAGGTGGATGTTGTCCTGGATGGACCGGCCCGGGACCGTGTAGGACTGGTCGGGGTGGATCATGTGGGCCAGCACGGAGCCCAGGCGGGTAGACATAGCCCGGGCAAAGATCTTAAAATCCGTGCTGAGGAGGGAAACCGGGCGCCAGTTTTTAAGTAGTCAGAGATCGCGCCTCTTCGGCAGCAGGACGATGACCGCCCTGCGCCACGAGAGGGGCATCTCCCCAGTCGTCAGGCTTTCCCCCAGGACCCGTGTGTAATCGTCCCCCAGGACGTCCCAAATGCCCTGAGGAACTCCACGGTCAACCCATCCAACCCTGGGGGTTTGCCCCTCGAGAGCTGGTGGAGGGCGCCAGTCAGCTCCGCCAACGTGAGCGGAGCCTCCAATCCTTCGGTGCCCTCCGGGCTGACCTTCGGCAGGTCCTCCCAAAAAACTGCACGCGTCCTCGCTGGACGGATCCGGAGAGAACAACGTACTGTAATAAGTCCGGACCAGGAGGCCCATTCCCTCCGGATCCGTGATGGAGGATCCGTCATCAGCCAGCAGCTCAACGAGCTGCTTACGGACCCCCCGCCATATTTCCAGCGAGTAGAAGAAGGGCGAGGCGTGGTCCAAATCTTCCAGGATCTGGATCCACGACCTCACGTACGCACCTCGGGACCCTATGAGCTGCAGGTCCCTCAGCGCACCCTTCTTCTCTTTGTATGCCTGCCACAGGGCGGGACTCCAAGTCGAGCACCTCCCTCTCTAGGTGCCCAATCTCGCTTCTTGCCTCTTGATCGACCCCATCGCGTACTCCTGACAGAAGACACATGTGAGTCTTGCCCACATCCCACCATAGCCTCAAGGAGGGGAAGTCCCCCCTGCTACCTTCTCCAGTCAGCCCAGAATCGATGGAGCGAGTCCTAGAATCGCTCGTCCTCCAGCAGCCGGTTGTTAAAGTGCCAGTACACGGACCCCGCCCGCGTGCGGTGCGGAGTGAACTCCGCCCACACCAGGCGGTGGTCCGAGCACGGCACCAGCTGCATGGAGGCCGACGAGACAATGGGAGACGTACGCCTGCGAAAAGTAGAGGCGGTCGATTTACGACCCTCCTCCTCCAGACCTCCACGTGAAGGCGCTGGAGTCGGGATGGAGATTCCGCCTGACATCCACCAAGTTGAGGAAGTTGATCAGTCCCCTCAACTTCTCCACCGACGCCTGGCCACGCTGGGGACCAGAGCGATCCCTCACCTCGAGGGTGCAGTTAAAATCCTCCCCCGACGATGATGCACTCGCCGCTATCGATGGAGCTCAAGAGAGCGGACACTTCTTCAAAGAAGCGCGCTTGCAACGCGCCGGGCCTGGGTGTGTACACGTTCACAAAGTGGAGCGGCACACTACCCAGGCGAACGGCAAGGTGGAGCAAGCGGCCCAGCACTAGCTCCTTGACCCCTAAGATCTCCGGCTGAAAAGTCGGGGCCAACAGAAATAGGGGTGAGGTGACTCGTGTAGACCCCACCCTGCCACTCCAGGAGCCAGGTGGCTTCGTCTCCCGGAACGGTGTGGGTTTCCTGCAGAAAGCTCACCGCGTATCTCCCTTCCCTGAGGACTCAGATTGTGAAATCTGCGGTGAGACCCTCTGCTGCCATTGATGTTGAGGCTGGCTTTGGTTATCTTCATGTCAAAGGTACTTAAAAACTGTCACCAACACCTCACTGTGAGGAGGGAGTGGAAATGCACCTGGCCCTCCACTCCCCCAGCAACCCATTGAGGAACACATTAAAACGGCGCCTCTCAACCAGTTTCACGCCCGCATCCTTGCCCGCTTTCTTGAGGGTGGCACGGATGGACCGGATGATGAGCGCTAGATTTGGCCAAGGGCCAGCTGAACTTTATTGCGGTAAACCCTGCAAGCCGCGAGGAAATCCCGGAGTTCCGCCGTGGGGATGAGAGGAGACTCGGTGGGAGGCACGAGGGACTCCACCACCTCACTGGCGATGGAATCAAGATCATCCTCTGTGCCCCACATCGAGTCCATGTTGGCTCTGCCTGATTGTATTATGATTTTCTAAATGTCCTGGTACTACTTCCTTATTAATGGATTCTAGCATTTTCCCAATGACAGATGTTAGACTAACTGGCCTATAGTTTCCTGCTTTCAGTCTCCCTCCTTTCTTGAATAGAGATGTTCTATTTGCAGTTTTCCAATCTGCTGGGACTTTTCCAGAATCTAGGGAATTTTGGAAGATTAAAACCAATCCATCCACTATCTCTGCAGCCACTTCTTTAAAGACCCTAGGATGCAGGCCATCAGGTCCAGCGGACTTGTCAGCCTTTGGACCCAGTAGTTTTCCTAGTACATTTTCTTTAGTGATAGTGATTGTTTTATGTGTCTTCTGTGAAGACGGATACAAAATACTTGATCAAAGTCTCTGCCATTTCCTTGTTTCGCATTATTAATTCCCCAGTTTCATCCTCGAAGTGACAACATTTATTTTAGCTACTCCCTTCCTTTTTATATAACTGTACAAGTTGTACCTACCCGAGGAGTGTTTGATGGGACTGTATAGAGGGAGCTTTACTCTGCATCTAACCCTTTTTTTCTTTCTTCTGTGTAGAGAGAGCTTTACTCTGTATCTAACCCCGTGCTGTACCTGTCCTGGGAGTGTTTGATGGGGACAGTGTAGAGGGAGCTTTACTCTGTATCTAACCCTGTGCTGCACCGCCCTGGGAGTGTTTGATGGCCCGGATTTACATACAAACTTATGAGTTAGGAGCAGGAGTAGGCCACAGCCCCTCGAGCCTGCTCTGCCATTCAACAAGATTATGGCTGATCAGATTGTCCCCTTGACTGCACATTTCCACCTCCCCCCAATAACCTTTCACCCCCCTTGCCTATCAAGAATCTATCTACCTCTGCCTTAAAAATATTCAAAGACTCTGCTTCCACCGCCTTTTGAGGAAGAGAGTTCCAAAGATTCACGACCCTCAGAGAAAATAAATTCTCCTCATCTCTGTCTTAAATGGGCGACCCCTTATTTTTAAACAGTGACCCCTAGTTCTAGATTCTCCCACAAGAGGAAACATCCTTTCCACATCTGGGGTCTGTCAAGACCCCTCAGGATCTGATATCTTCCGATCAAGTCACCTCTTACTCTTCTAAACTCCAGCAGATACAAGCCTAGTCTGTCCGACCTTTCCTCGTAAGGTATTAGTCTAGTAAACCTTCTCTGAACTGCTTCCAATGCATTTGCATCCTTCCTTAAATAAGGAGACCAATACTGTACACAGTACTCCAAATGTGGTCTCCCTGTACATTTATTTATTTAGAGATACAGCACTGAAACAGGCCCTTCGGCCCACCGAGTCTGCCGACCATCAACCACCCATTTATACTGATTCTACATTAATCCCATATTCTTACCACATCCCCTCAATTCCCCTACCACCTACCTACACTAGGGGCAATTTACAATGGCCAATTTACCTATCAACCTGCAAGTCTTTTGGCTGTGGGAGGAGACCGGAGCACCCGGAGGAAACCCACGCAGACACAGGGAGAACTTGCAAACTCCGCATAGGCAGTACCCAGAATCGAACCCGGGTTGCTGGAGCTGTGAGGCTGCAGTGCTAACCACTGCGCCACTGTGCCGCCCTACTTTTTATGCCTACTCTCTGTTTCATGTTAGCTAACCAATCCTTTATCCATCCCAATATGTTACCCCTACACCATGAGATTTTATTTTCCACAATAACCTTTGATGTGGCACCTTATCAAAGGCCTTCTGGAAATCTAAGTACAGTACATCCACTGGTTCCCCTTTATCCACAGCACATGTTACTTCTTCAAAGAACTCCAATAAATTGGTTAAACATGATTTCCCTTTCACAAAACCATGTTGACTCTGCCTGATTACCTTGAATTTTTCTAAGTGTCCTTGGAGCCCAGCAGGAGTCCAGTTGGGATCTCAGTCCCTGCCCCATGTGGGTTGGAGTTTCCCCGAGCATTGCTGGGCTCTGTCCCTAGGGAACGTTGGGAACAGAACGCACATTGCGACAGGCTGCTGTGAACTCTTGTCTCCTCCTTTCTTTCCTTCCCCAGTTTAACCGCTGCATCACCTCTCAGCTGATCAAATGGTTCAGCAACTTCCGGGAGTTCTTCTACATCCAAGTGGAGAAGTTTGCCCGCCAGGCGCAGAATGAGGGGGCGAGCAGCTCGGAGCAGCTCATCGTGAACCGGGACTCTGACCTGTTCCGCACCTTAAACCAACATTTCAACAAGTCCAGCGAGTTTGAGGTACGAGGCAGGGCCTTAATTGGAGCTCTCCCAGGACATTCGTTTCAGTGGGACGGCTGGTTGCCTAGTAACCAGGCTTCAGGGCCTCCAGATTTGGTAGGCCCGAGCCCTCGGCCTGGCCCAGTCAAGCCCTTGGTAGCTCGAGGCCTTGCAAGGCTTTGTTTCCTTTGAGAATAGGAAGCCAGAAGTCCTGCCTTGCTTCACTGCAGGGGCCTCCGATCGCAGTGGGACCCCAGGCTTGAGGTATGCGGAACTGCCTCTTGGGGTGTCACCTGGTTCAGGTGAGGCGAGAATGGCCCGTTCATTCCCAAACCGTCCTGGCCCCTGCTCCTGACTCTTGCCATCTTCCATGCCATTTCCAATGAAGGGCCCAAGAGCCTCCCACTGGACAGGGAAGCTCAGGCCGGAGACTCAGTCCAGCTTCTAGTGGCAGGACAGGGAATTACACATCCAGAGGCCCTGGCGGAGACTGTCTACTCTTCTGGGGAGCAGCAAAGGTAGGGATTGGGGAACAAATCAAGACTGCTTTTGATTGCCTCTTTCCAACCCGGGCCTACTGAGGCCAATTGTAGCAACCCACCGTTCCCCGTCCCAACTAGCGCTGGAACAGTCTCGTGGTAACAGTGAATGGGAGTTGGGGGAAGGAGGTTACGGTTCCTGAAACGGGGCTGAAGTTAAAGGTAAAATAATTGGCGACCAATCTGAAGCACAGCAAGATCCCACAGAAAGCCAAATGTGACAAAAGCCGAGTTACTCTGTTTTTTTTTCTGGTGGTTTTGGTTGCAGGAGGAACGAAGGCTCAGGACGCTGGGAGACTCCTGGGCGGGGTGGTGGGGGGTTCTCCCTGGTGTCCTGGGGCCGATATTTATCCCTCAACCCACATCCTATGATCCAGCACTAGAAACAGATGATCTGGGTCATTATCACATTGCTGTCTGTGGGATCTTGCTGTGCACAAACAGCGACGACGGCACTTTAAGGAAGTGCTTAGTTGGCTGGAAAGTGCTTCAGGGCATCTGGTGGTCATGGAAGACACTACAGCAATGCAAGTTGTTGTTGGTACAGCACTCCCTCAGTGGGAAACGTCAGCCTGGAACCCACCCGCGTCAGAGCAGGAAATCCCCAGGTTCCATCCCCGGCTGGACTGCGATGCCCCCCGCAGTCGAATAGGAGGATCACGCCTCTCGCGCGCAGGGCAGCCCACCAGCAGGAGCCAGAGGCTGGGGGAGGGGGGGGGGGGGTCTCTCTCAGGGAGAAGCAGTTCCTTCATCTTGTTAATCGATCTGTGTCAGCAGGTACCTGACAAGTTCCTGCAGGTGTCCCACGCCACCCTGCACGAGTTCTTCGACGCCATCGTGAAGGGGAGGGACACTGATCCGTCCTGGAAGAAGCCCATCTACAAGGTGATCAGCAAACTGGACAGTGACATTCCCGATCTCTTCAAGTCTCCCGGCGGCCTGTAGGAGACCCGGGGGAGAGGGAGGGAGGGGGGGGGGGGGGGGTCAGGGTGGGCTGAGCTGGTCTCCCCACATGGGGCATCTTCAATGAATGCCGATTGCCCCTGCTGAGTAACCCTTCACCCCAAGCACTGCTGCCACAGTCAGTCCCTGCCTAGGAGATACCTGCCATCCCCTTCGACCCCACCTGTCTGACTAGTGATGCCATCCAACCTGGGCACGGCCCTCCCTCCCCACCCCCTCCTTATTTATTGGATGCCCTGCAGGCTGGAACTGGCAGTGGCCCTCGGCAGCCAATTTAAACCCATCCGCATTTTATTTTTTTTGTCCAGACCTAACCAATGGCAGCCCAGCTCACCCCTCTGGGCCCAACCAATCGCACCCTGCACAGGGGCACCTCGAAGATCGGGACCTAAGCCAGCCAGGCGCAGGTGACAAGGGTTATGGTGACGGAAGGCTCGGGGGTGAAATACTCTTGAGCCCCGCAGGAAGAGCCCAGGACCCGTGCCAGTGTGTGCTGAGGTGGCCGATCTCACCTGCTGCGGTCCTGAGCACCGCCCCCCACAGTGAGCCAATCCCGTTGTGCAGAATCGGAAGGCTGACGTTCCCATGTGTTGGATCAGCGGTTCCGTGACTGGCAGGGCTTGGGAAAACTCATTGAGGGGGGATAGAAAACAGTTGAATATGTTTGACAAGTCCACAAGAAACTGCGGAATATGGACCGCGCAGGACTGAGGTCCCAGGGCAATGTCGCTGACTGCAGACACACCGAGAGAGGATCAGCTCCTTCCCTGTGCCAGCGGGTGAGACAGTGGTGCCCAGTGAGGTCCAACAGGACGGCCAACATTCACCAAACATTCAAGACCAGTTCCACCTGTTTATAACCCCCCCCCCCCCCCCCACCCCCATCTCCCTCTCCGCTGCGAGGGTCCATGCCTCTTTCTGCAGCCCTGCTGATCGTTTTGTTAAGGTTTCCACAGAGAGCTGCTACTGAAATGCAGGAGTTTGTCGCAGGCCAAACAGCTTCTCTGGAGGTTTGTGGTTGGAGTTTGTTTGATTCTAATGTGACCCCCTTGCAATAAAAAAACACTGCAGTCCCTCAGACAGAACCTGCTCTCGTTTATCTGTCGTAAGACCTGAATCAGAATAGAAAAGCTTCTGGATGTTTGAAAGGTCTTCGTGTGTTTGCATGGTATTTTGCAGAGGTCGGTGGGATACATACAGGGAAGGTGGGGGGGGGGGGGGGGGAGTTACATGGATTACGATGGATATGGGAGGGAGTTACATGGAGTGCGATGGATATGGAAGGAGTTACATGGCGAGTGATGGATATGGAGGGAGTTACATGGCGAGTGATGGATATGGAGGGAGTTACATGGAGTGCGATGGATACGGGAGGGAGTTACATGGCGTGCGATTGATATGGGAGGGAGTTACATGGCGTGCGATGGATATGGGAGGGAGTTACATGGCGTGCGATGGATATGGGAGGGAGTTACATGGAACGTGATGGATGTAGGTGAGGGGAGGCGGGGGGGGGGGGGGGGGGGGGTGGAGGTGGTGTGTGTGAGGTGCCCAGCGTGAAAGAGCTCTGGAGCACCCGGCAACATTCCCTGGTCTTTTTCCAGTCTAAATGCTTTATCCACCCCACTTCCTTATTTTTGAACAGGGTTGGGGGATGGGCTACTTGGCCTCTGGTCTCACGGGGCAGGGGGAAGGAAGAGGCTGACGCTGGGCCCTCGCTTCCCCAGATCCAATGCCTCGAGTCTGACTCAGCTCAGGAAAGGGATCGTGCTGCAGTCTGTCCTTTTGCCCATTCCTCTTCAAACAATGGAGTCTGGCAGCTCAGACCATCTGTGTTATCCCTCAACCAACATCACTAAAACCCAATGATCTAATTATCTTTCCGAATGCCCGTACTGTGTGTGGCTTAATGAAGGAAAGCTTCCCCCTTCCGCATTAACAGGGGGTTAAATGCCCTGTGCCAGGACTGAGTTAACTCAACCGGGAAGACTCCTGTCCTCTGCCGAGTCAGATGATCTCAGGACAGAGATGGTGACATCCTGGCCTCAATGTCCCCAGGGCAAGGCGAAGAGAAAATCAAACTAAACAGGGGGGGGGGGAGGGAACAGACTTTGCCATGACACCTTCACAGTCGGATATCCCGCCAGCGTGCACATTAAGAATGGCATCAGCTGAAGCCACAGGCTGGTGCAGGGCAGGTCAGTGCCGGGCTGGCCGGTCAGCACAGGAGGGGCCAGTGCGGGGTGAGGGGTCAGCACCTTCCCGAGAGGAGAGGATGTGTTAAGGCAAAGATATACGCACCAAGAAACCCCGAAACCTTTTATCCTTTTATTGTCGCTTTCTGCTTCCAGTGGAAGTCCGCACGGAGATTTGTTGAGCACTGCTGGCTGATCCCCGTCTCCCATGGTCCTCCCGCCAGATCACTGCCTCGAGGGTCGTGGTACTGCAGGCATTCCCAATCCCAACCCCCCCCCCCCCCCCCCCCCACCCGATAGCCTCCCAATCTGAAATATAAACAGAAAGTGCTGGAAATACTGAGCAGGTCTGGCAGCATCTGCGGAGTGAGAAGCCGAGTTAACGTTTCAGCGGAGTGACCATCATTCTGATGAAACTCTGTTTCTCTCCCCACAGATGCTGCCAGGCCCGCTGAGTGTTTGCAGCACTTTCTGTTTTTATTTCAGATTTTCAGCATCCGCATTTTGCTTTTATTTTACAAATTGACTCCTGACAAGGCAGAGGGACATCGGAGAGCGAATTGCAGAGAGAGATTGCGTAGAGCGACTGCGGAGAGAGATTGGGGAGAGTGACTGCGGATCGTGATTGCGGAGAGAGACTGCGGCAGAGATTGGGGAGAGAGATTAGGGAGAGCGACTGCGGAGAGAGATTGGGGAGAGCGACTGCAGAGAGAGATTGCGGAGAGAGATTGGGGAGAGCGACTGCGGAGAGAGATTGGGGAGAGCGACTGCGGAGAGAGATTGGGGAGAGTGACTGCGGATAGAGATTGGGGAGAGTGACTGCGGAGAGAGATTGGGGAGAGAGATTGGGGAGAGAGACTGCGGAGAGAGATTGGGGAGAGCGACTGCAGAGAGATTGGGGAGAGCGACTGCGGAGAGAGATTGGGGAGAGTGCCTGCGGAGAGAGATTGGGGAGAGTGCCTGCGGATAGAGATTGGGGAGAGTGACTGCGGATAGAGATTGGGGAGAGTGACTGCGGAGAGAGATTGGGGAGAGAGACTGCAGAGAGAGATTGGGGAGAGCGACTGCGGAGAGCGATTGGGGAGAGCGACTGCGGAGAGATTGGGGAGGAGCAGACAGGAGAGGGAGAGGCTGTGGCAAGCCAGCCAGGAGAGGGCTTTCCAATCCAGGAGCACTCTGCTTTCTGCAGGCTCTCAGTTCAAACTGTACAATTCAGAAAAAAACCCCAGCCTGCCAAGCAGGTTAGTCATGCAACTAACTGGTTTGACCACGTCTGTTTGTGGATTGAATTGGAGCAGGAAATAGCTCCTTTGTTCCACACACTGTCTGGTAATATGCAAAAATGTCTTTCCAGCCAGGGGTCTGGCAACCCCTTGTCACAGGCCTTCTCTTCTTCCCGAGCAACAGTTTGAAATTTAATATCCATGTGGCGAAATTAATGTGCCTCATTCTTTCCTTTAACATATTTCTGCAGTCCGCAGTGTTATTAAAAGATTCTGTTTAAAAAGGATTGCCTGAATTTGGGATTTTCTTTTGTTCGGATCCTCACGCTAAACTTGAACAAAAGTACAATACGTGTAAAATTTATTAACTATTTGTGATTCTTAGAGTCCTGAGGTCAATATAAGTAAAAGAGATACAGCTGGTGTATGAAGATATCACAGGATATAAAGATTAAACAGTGGTAGCATTTACTGGCCCTACACACTAGTTAACAGAACCAACTCCCCTCTGATTTACCTGCTCAATTCCTGTATTGTCCCTGAACCTGCTATCCACTTCTTATTTAGGGATTGATCCAGGGCTATGGGGAGAGTGTGGGCAGTGGGATTAGTTTGGGATTGATACAGGGCTATGGAGGGAGAGCGCGGGGCAGTGGGATTAGTTTGGGGTTGACACAGGGCTATGGGGAGAGAGTGGGGCAGTGGAATTATTTTGGGATTGATACAGGGTTATGGGGAGAGCGCGGGGCAGAGGGATTAGTTTGGGATTGACACAGGGCTATGGGGAGAGAGTGGGGCAGTGGAATTATTTTGGGATTGATACAGGGCTATGGGGAGAGCGCAGGGCAGAGGAATTATTTTGGGATTGATACAGGGCTATGGGGAGAGAGCGGGGCAGTGGGAGTAGTTTGGGATTGATACAGCGCTATGGGGAGAGAGCGGGGCAGTGGGAGTAGTTTAAGATTGCACTAGTAATGAGTCAGCATGACATAGTGTGCTGAATGGTTTAACTGTGTACTACAAACCGCCATGGTTTGATGTATACCTTCTAGAAGGAGACTCACTGGATAATGATCTGGAGTATAAACATTCCCCTCCCTGGCTCAGAGGCATTGGCAGCTGAGAAGAGATCAGCTAACTGAGTACAGATTGGGAATCGACCTTGGAACCTTCTGGTCACTACTACCCTGGGTGGGACCTACATTTACTGAGCCACTAGGGGTTTTTCAAGCTTGCTCTGTAATATTGTAATAATCTTAAATCTGCCTGCACTTTTTGCTAACCTGTACCATTATAAATCCTTGTGTCAACATTTACAAAAGGAACTGCCTATGTAAACGTGTCACGCTGTAATTTCACCCTCCTGCCAGCAGTGGCGCTGTTGCATTTCAGTTCCACATCTCCGCAGCCTGTGCTGCAGAGTAACACTGACTCTACTTCTCCACCCCTGAAATTGCATAAAGTTTTACTATTCAATATACATAATTCTATAATATATAATCAAAGTATTACATAAAAGAGAGACAGTGTGTGAGTCTAAAAAGAGGACTGAATTACATCAGCACCCCCTCAGCCAAGTATCCCGCTGCCTCTAAAGCCACTTTACCTGAAGATCACGCCTGGTGTCGCCTCCCTGTATGTAATGCCACAGGAGATCAAGTCATGACATATTCAAATTATCATCACACTTTACATTATTTTCGACCTTGAGGCCACAGAATAGTTTGTTGCCACCCCTATAACCGTGACAATATAAACATACACAGCTGAGAAGGAGGCCATTCAGCCCCTTGTTCCTGTGCTGGCTCTCAAAGAGCTGCCCAATTATTGAATCATAGAGTCTTTAGAGCACAGTAGGCCATTTGGCCCATCAAGTCCATGCTGGCTATCTGTAGAGCAATCCAATCAGTTCCATTCCCCCCGCTCTATCCCCGTAGCCCTGCAAGTTTAGTTCCCTCGAGTGTCCATTTTGAAATCATTGATCATCTCCGCTTCCACCACCCTCGTAGGCTGTGAATTCCAGGTCATTACCACCCGCTGCATAAAAAAGTTCTTACTCACATTCCCCACCACCCCCCCCCACCCCCCCCAACGGCATCTTTTGCCCAAAACCTTCAGTCAGTATCCCCTAGTCAAGGGTGGAGAAGTGGAGTCAGTGTTTCTCTGCAGCACAGGCTGCGGAAATGTGGAACTGAAATGCAACAGCGCCACTGCTGGCAGGAGGGTGAAATTACAGCGTGACACGTTTACATAGGCAGTTCCTTTTATAAATGTTAACACAAGGTACAGGTAATACCATCAGCTAATGAGAACAGTTTTTTTTGTCTATCTTACCTAAACCTGTCATAATCTTGTACACCTTTTTTTTCTTTTCCTTCTGCCTTCTCCTCATGACCCTGCACATTCTTCCTTTTCTATCAAATCTCCCCTCAATCTCCTTTGCTCCAGGGAGAACAACCCCAGCTTCTCCAACCTAACCTTGTAGCTAAAATCCCTCATCCTTGGAACCATTCTGGTAAATCTCCTCTGCACCCTCTCCAGGGCCCTCACATTCCTTCCTAAAGTGTGCTAACCAGAACTGGATGCAATACTCCAGTTGTGGCCTAACCAGAGCTTCATAAAGTTTCAGCATAACCTCCCTGCCTTTGCACTCAATACCTGTAATTATGAAGTCCAGGATCCCATATGCTTTGCTAACCACTCTCTCAATATGTCCTGCCACCTTCAAAGATCGATGCACATGCACCCCCAGGTCCCTCTGTCCCTGCACACTCTTTAGAACTGTGCCACTAAGTCTATATTGCCTCTCCCTATCCCTTCTGCCAAAATGCATCACCTCACATTTCTCTGTATTAAACTCTCTCTGCCACTTGTCTGCCCATTCTGCTAGCCTATCTTTGCCCTGTTGCAGTTGATTGGCATTATCCTCACTGTCTTCCACGCCTCCAAGTTTGGTATAATCGGCAAATTTTGAAACTTTACTCTGTATTTCAATATCCAAGTTATTTACATATATCAAAAAAAGCAGTGGTCCTAGCACTGAGCCTTGGAGAACACCACTCTCTACCATCCTCCAGTCTGAAAAACCACCATTTACCACACCTCGCTGATTTCTGCCCTCTCCCTAGTTTTTTTTATCCAAGCTGACACTGACCCTCCTGTTCCATGAGCCTGAATTTTGTTAACCAGTCTTTTATGTGGCACTTTGTCAAACGCTTTCTTAAAATCCATATAGACAACACCCATTAAATTCTTTGATGAAGGGAAAGCAATTAGTCAAGCATGATCTCCCTTTTACAAATCCGTGCTGGCTCTCCTTAACAAACTCAAACCTCTCCAACTGCCTGTTGATTTTTTCCCCCCTGGTTATTGTTTCTAAAACCTTACCCACCACTGATGTTAAACTGATTGGCCTATAGTTACTGGGAATGTCCTTACTTTCCTTTTTGAACAAGGGCATCACATTTGCCACTCTCCAATCCTCTGGCACCTCCCTCATATCTAGGGAAGATTGGAAGGTTATGGCAAGCCTTTCCTCTATCTCCCACTTTCCTATGTAACCTGGGATATAAGCCATCTGAACCAGGCGACTTATCGACTTTAAGCATGGCCAGCCTTTCCAGTACATCCTTCCTATCAATTTTCACCCCATCCATACCCTCTACCATCTCCACTTCTATTAACATTTTATCAGCATCTTCTTCCTTAGTAAACACTGATACCATGTACTGTTATGACCAGGTGCGAAAGGTCTCTAGGGGGCTAGTACTATCTTTACCTGGTCTCATTGTAACAGGGTTTTATTTTAAACACACTGCGTATTGAGCTCCCCTTTTTGTGAATCCTTGTTCACAGTTTTCCAATCATAAGACAAAGAAACCAATTCACACAGGCTTTCTCAGGTTTAAAGAAGATGAAATTTTATTAAAACTTAAACTCTAATATGGTTCACGCCTACGGGTATCTGACGCACCTACGCTAGCAGGCACATGTGATACACGCATGCGAATAGGAACAGAAACGAGAAGAAGAAAATATAGTAGAGAGGGGTTTGAGGTAATATTTTGTTATGGTGCTTCGAGCTCACTGTAGTCCTTTTGTAAGTAGTCTTGCTTTTCGTTGGGGCTCAGTAGTCTTCTTAAAACCTTGTTAATGTAGGAAACGTTTCTCTCTTTGAGTTTCACGTGTTTTCACAAGATTCAGTTCCTTGGGCAGGAGATGGAAGCAGGCAGGAGAGAAGTTTTCTTGCTTCAGTTCCAGGAGGGATCTTTACTCCATGAGCATATGGCTTTGTCTCAGTTCAAATCCTGTTTTCTCCAATTTAAATCTCTCAGTTCAAAACTCTGCAACAAGTCATGTGACTAAAACTGGTCTGACCACTTCTGGGTATTGGGGAAGCAACTACTGGGTCCCCATTTTTTCAACATTGTCTGGTACCGTGCAAATGTCCTTCCAGTCAGGAATTGCAATTTTAAGTTTTTGTTCATGTGGCAAAATAATGTTTGCCTCAGCCTTGGCAGGTGGGGGTTTGCCTACTCATCAAGTATTCTAGCCTTTCTGTGTACCTCTCAGCATATACCAGCCTCTTTGTCCCTAATAGGACCCATCCCATCTCTTACTACTTGCTTACTATTTACATGTCGGTAAAGGTTTTTTGGGTTACCTTTTATGTTTACTGCCATTCTATTCTCATGCTCTCTCTTTGCCAGTCCTATTTTCTTCTTCACTTTCCCTCTGAACTTGTTGTATTTGGCCTGGTTCTTGCTTGAAGAATTCACCTGACAAGGAGTCTGTGTTTTGGTTCCACTACCTTTCGCCCTTGTTAGAATGTACTGTTATGCCCAGCAAAGACATATCATATTCCCAACTTTTAACAGAAAAACTTTATTCAATGTGGACTCTTTGAAATTGACTTTTCCTTTAAAAAGTAGACGATGTGCTGCAAAGATGGCCACTGAAGGTCAGATGACCTGGCCTTTGTATTTAAAAACTGTCTCACTGTCTCCAAAGGACAAAAGGAGACATTCCAGACTAAGAGGTGTCAACTACACCCATCCTCAAACCAGCAAGAGACAATCCTGAATTGAATGGGTTTCTTCTGAGACAAAGAAGACATGAAGTAGCCACATCGTAACATAATAGAACTTATCAAAACATCAATAGATAGCCATGGATTCCACATCCTGGTCTATTGTGTGGTCACACCAGGGGATAAGGCCATGTGTCAACTAACAGAAATGCTAATGTGATGGATTTTGACCTTAAAAGGTAACCCTCTGGGGCGAGAGCAGAGATCACAACAACACAGAAATAAGTCAATCAAGAGCACGTGGAAAGAAATCCAGCCTAAACAAAGAAGAAGCCCTGCTGATACTTCTATACTTCAACTTGCTGCAGCAGAGAACTGAAAATGACCACCACCTCCAGTCTGAAATCTTGCCCACCAGAAATCTACAATATCTCAACAGGTTCAAGACTACAAACACCCAGGCCTGCACCTTTAAAAGAGACCATCCTTCCAAGAAGATTCAACAGGTTTACCGTAAACCATGAACACCTGCCTCACTTTAAACCACTTACCCTTTTCCTCTCTATCTATTCTTGTGAATGAATGTGTGCATGAGTGAGGTTGTGAACATTTCGGGGAATGTATATTCTTTAATGAATAGTTTATCTGCTGTTTTAAACCTACAAGAAAACCTGTCGCTGTCTGTTTATTTTGCAAGTAAAACACAGAGGTTGAAACATTAGTAACACAAAAACACAAATGTGGTCATTTGGGAGGTCACCTGTCCATAACAGTACCCAGCCTATACCTGAAATACATCCTCCTTAAAGATCACCCATTATTACATTACAGTTTTTGGTTTCATTTCACCTTGGCTAGATCCCCTCTCATCCCATTGAATGTAGCCTTCTTTCAATTTAGAAGTTCTACATTAGATTGTTCCTTGCTTTTCCCATTACTAATCTAAACTTTATGACACGATGATCACTATTACCCAAGGGCTCCCCGATAGACACTTGGTCCACTTCATTTCCCAGCACCAGATCCAGCCTCCTTCCTAGTTGGACTGAAAACATACTGGTCAAGGAAGTTCTCATGAACACATTTCAGAAATTCCTCCCCCTCCTTACCCTTTACTCTAACATTAATTACCCCAATATTGACTGGGATAAAGTCCCCCAATATCACCATTCTATTGTTGTTGCACATCTCTGTTATTTCCCTGCAGATTTGTGCCTCTATCCCTCTCCCTCTATTTGGAGGCCTACAGAATACCCCCAGTAGCGTGATCATACCTTTCTTGCTTCTCAACTCTTAACCAAATGGATTCTGTTCTTGCCCCCTCAGGGACATCCTCCCTTTCCAACACTACAATGCCTTCCCTAATCAGTTCTGCCACCCCACCTCCATTTCTCCTTCCCTATCTTTTCTGAACACTTTATATCCTTGTATATTAAGAGCCCAGTCCTCACCATTTTTAAGCCACGTTTCCGTTATTGCCACTACATCATATTCCCACATGACTATTTGTGCTTGCAATTCACCAATTTTACTCACCACACTTTGTGTGTTTACACACATGCATTCTAACCTGTCTTTGTATTCCTCGTGGTCCTAGTCCTATCTAATATGGTACTATTTCTTTCTCTAGTACTAACCAACACACTCAGTCCTTGATGCATCTTATTGCTCTTTTCTACTTCTATATGGTAGCCCATCCCTCTGCCAATTTAGTTTAAACCCTCCCCAACCACACTAGTGCATTTCCCTGTAAGCACATTGGTCCCAGTCCTGTTGAGGTGCAACCTGTCCCTTTTGAATAGGTGCCTTCTGCCCCAGAACTGGTCCCAATGCCCCAAGAATCTGAAGCCCTCCCTCCTGCACCATGTTACAAGCTACACATTGATCCTCCCTTATCTTCATATTTCTACTCTTTGCTGTTGCCCCCCTGTGCAGTCCCTTGCCCACTGGTCCCATGGTCTGGACTGCACTCCTTCAAGGTGTCGTCACACCTAGCCGTCTCCAATGCTGAATACTAGTTTTGAGAGTCCCACTCCCCTGCTCTTTCCCCATAGCCCTTCATTTTATTCTTTTTCTGTCTGATTCTCTTTAGAAAGTTACTATTGAATCTGCTTCCCCTGCCCTTTCAGGCGGTACGTTCCAGATCACAGCAAGCTGCTTACTAAAACAATGCCAGCTCTCCCCACCCCCTCCCCAACCCTGGTTTTTCAGCCAATTACTTTAAAATCTGTGCCCTCTGATTCCTGACCTTTTAACCACTTGAATGTTTCTCCCAATTTACTCTTATTAATAATCATAATTCTGACCTCCTCCAATAAATCTCCTCTTACTCTAAGAACAATCCCAGCTTCTCCAGTCTCGCCACGTGAACTGAAGACCCTCATCCCTGGTCCCATTCTGGTAAATCTCCTCCGCACCCTCTCCAAGACCTCGAGATCCTTCCTAAAGTGCAGTGACAGCACCCAATACCACATCCCACCACCATCACACCAACACCCCTCCCCCACACGTACCGCAAGTTCTCCTCGATCCGCCTGCTGTCAATCTCGTCCATGAAGTGGCGGACGAGCAACTCGTCGACGTCCTGGCTGGAGTCCTGTCCCCTGTTCCGTGCCGCCATCTTTCGGGATGGCGAAGTGGCCAAGAAGGAGGCCTCTGGTTAGTGGCAGCTCCGGTGAGCACGCAGATCAGAGCCATCTGCCGGACCTTCATGCTGGGCCGTCGATCCACACCATAGAAAGATGACAATCAGCCGAAACCCTGGGGCAGCCCGGTCCTCTGCCGCAGGTGGATCGGGTGATCTTGTACCAATGGGAGGATTCAGGCTAATATGTAATCCTCAGTTATACATCAGCAATCACCCGAGATCTTCATTGAGCTAAAGGTCCAGACAAAGGACTATAAAGATCTGATGTTCAGCAAGTCTTCAAGCTTTGAACGCCATAAACTCATCATGGCGGACAGCCTGGTAGCGGTGCCTCACTGGGTCAGGACTGTAAGTACGCAAGACCTACCACAGTCCTAATCATTGGAGAGACCAATCTCCTTCTTATAGTTGGAATAACACAACTTTAAGATGTATCTAGACAGATACATGAATGGGCAGGAAGAAAAGAGATACAGACCCTTAGAAAATAGGCGACATGTTTAGATAGAGGATCTGGATCGGCGCAGGCTTGTAGGGCCGAAGGGCCTGTTCCTGTGCTGTAATTTTCTTTGTTCTTTGTTCTTTTTGTTCTTTGTTCCATCATTGCAGTTAATGCCAAACTAATTAGAACCAATGGATTATTGTTAGGCACGGGTATTAAGGGATAGGGAACCAAGGTAGGTAGGTCGATGGCATTAATGTAGAGATCAGCCACAAATGGTTGATCAGGCTCCAGATTAACACCTGCTCCTATGTTCTGAATTCCCCCATTGCTTCCCCAACATTTTCGGCCATTCAGCCCTTCAGGCTTCTTCCAGCATCCAATTAGGTCATGGCTGATCTGTATCTTAACTCAATCTACCCACCTTGGTTCTGTAACCCTTAATCCCCTCACCCAACACAAATCTATAACTCTCAGTTCCAACATTTTCAATTGACCCCCCCCCCCCCCCCCCCCGCGCCCCAGCCACCACCTCCCAGCCTTGATAGAGGTTATGGGGGGAGAGAGTTCCAGATTTGCACTCCCCTTTGTGTGAAGATGTGCTTCCTGACATCACCTTTGGCTCTCATTTTAAGGTTCTGCCCCCTTGTTCTGGACTCCCCCCACCAGAGGAAATAGTTTCTATCTAGCGACCCTATCGAATCCTTTAAAGTTCTCGATTAGATCACCCTCTTAATGTTCTTTCTATCCAAATCTTTTCACCAAATCCCTTAATCCCCTTCTCTCTTCAGAATTTTCCTTTGACGCCACCCCCCGCCCCCCCAACCACTGACAATGTCCACTTCAATGTCCTTTCCGGGTAACTAATTTCCCAAACTCAATTCCCCTCTCCAAGCTCTCTGACTTCCTCTCTTACTCTTGACCTTCGCCCCATTAGCTGCTGCCTCGCAGTTAGTTAAAACCCTTCACACCTTCCTCGGCTTCACTCGTCCTCTTTATAATCTTGAGAGCTCTGCTGGGATTGTCTCAGAGTGTGGCTCGCAAAGAAAACTTCCTTGGCCATTGTTTGTAACTGAAATTCCTGACATCTGGAACCATCTTTGATATTTGCCCCTCACGGGCCGTAATAACCATGCTGTGATGAGATGCCCTGAACTGTACACAATGCCCCGGATTGGATCTGAACCACATTTCACACAGTGATCGTACAACCTCTTTCGACCCGTCCTCTGCCCCTCGGCTGAAGACGCCCACGGCCTTATTTCCCATCTCTGTCAGTCACTGTGCTGATGGTTTTGTACATAACTCACTATAAACCTTTGCTGATTGGCTCCACCGTTCACATACGTGGCCACTTTTGTTTCTTCCCGCCAAATTGATTATTCCACACTGAGTCACATTGAACACCTGAGGAAATCCACCTTCTTAGTCTTTCAAAATTACTCCCAAATGACTTGCATTTGTATAGCACCTTTAGCATCATGCAAAGGTGCTTCACAGGGGAGTAATCAGGCAAAATCAAAATGACGACCAAGTCAAAGAAGGAGACGTTAGGACAGGTGACCAAAAGCAGCTGGAATACGGCGTAGTGTTCTGGTCACTGCATTACAGGAAGGATGTGATCGCACTGGAGGGGATACAGAGGAAATTCATGAGGGTGTTGCAGGAATGGAGAATTTTAATCACCAGGAAAGATTGGATAGCCTGGGTTTTTTTTTCTTTGGAACAGAGAAGGCTAAGGGAAGATTTAATTGAGATGTACAAAATTATGTGGGGCCTAGATAGAGTGGATAGGGAGAGCAGAGAGCAAGGGAATAGATTTGAAGTCTTCTTCTTTGGCCTCCTTGTCTTGAGAGACAATGGGTAAGCGCCTGGAGGCAGTCAGTGGTTTAAAGATTTAAAGTATTGCTGGAAAACAAGACATGATGTTGAAGCTTTTCATCTTGTGCTCATCAGGACAGGCGCAAGAATGCCAAATTTCAAAGGGAGCAACAATTTATACTGCATGAGAAAAGGGTGCTGATTGATTTGTGAGAATTCTGCAAATGGGTTCTCTACTACTGTCTACCGCAAGCCTACCTTCACTGGTCAATACACACGTTGGGATTCTTGCATCTCCACGTGCTGTAAGATTGGCCATATCAGCTACCTCATATATAGGGCCCGAGAAATTTGCTCACCATGCAAGCTTGATGTTGAAATAGGGCGCATCAAAGCTATCCTGTGGGATAATGGCTGCCCCCGATCAGATCATTGCTGGTTGCGCATCGCTCATGCTCAAGAAAGGACCTAAGGCCGCCACTTTTGGACCTGAAAAGTGCCCAGTCTACCTCAAATTACCCTGGAAGGATAAGGTAGCTCAAAAATTTGAACAACAGGTGAAGCTATCCATTTCACGCTGCTACTATGCAGTAGCAACACAAATGGTATTTTCCACCAACAGGATACTGTTGTCAAGCCAATAAGGTGTTCTGCCTGCCGCAAAAATGAGTAACGTGGTAGATGAATTTCAGTGCAGGTGCAATGCCAGGTACGTAGGCCATACATCCCAACGACTGTCAGATACAGCTCTTACTGAACAATCCTGATGTGTGAAGAATTACACTAACAACCAATTTAAGATTATCAGTCGGGCTCACAATGTGGCTCACTTACACTTGTTAGAAGCTACATATATTCATATGCAGGGACCTGTCCTCTGCAGGCAAAAGGTACACGTCCAGGCGTTGTGCCTTTTTTGAATTAAACAAAAGCATGGGGGAAAATAGTCTCCTGGTGTACTCTCCATAGCAACGCTGAGTGGCCTCCTTCTGTACCGTAACTTTTCTATGGCTCTACCCCATCCAGTTTATTGTTTCCTCAGGAAAAAGGTAAAGTACTGCGGATGCTGGAAATCTGAAATATAATCAGAAAAGGCTAGAAATACTCAGCAGGTCAGGCAGCATCTGTGGATTGGGTGATCACTTTGCTACACACCTCTGTTCAGTCCCCAGGCATGACCCTGAGCTTCTGGTCGCTTGCCATCTTAATTCTCTGCCCAACTCTGACCTTTGTTGTCCATCTCCTACACAGTTCAAATGAAGCTCATCACAAGCTCAAGGAACAGCACCTCATCTTTCGATTATGCACATTACAGAGTTCAGCAATTTCAGATCATAACTGCTGCTCCTAATTTTTCCCCAGACAGCAGGTGCTGGTAATGCTTCTGCTGTTGCCATTTACAACTCCTCCAGACCCATCTTTTGATTTGTTACTTGTTCCATTACCACCACATTTTGCCTTGCACCATCAACCCTTGTTATTTATTTGGATCACTACTACTAAGATGCTCCCCTACCTTTACTTCTCCCTTCCACCCTATCACAGACCATCTCTTTTGTTCTTCCTTGCTATCCAAACTGTATTAATATTCTATTTATCCTCATTCTTTAGTGAAGTGTCTATTTTGTTACCTTGCTATTGCAATGTCATTACCCATGAGGTTACCTTGCTCATCCTTTAGTGGCCCTATCACTACTTTAATTTTCCTTTTGTTATTTAAGCATGTTATTTTGTTTTAAATTCTGTGATGTTTTGATTTCAGAATTTCTCTTTGCCTTCCTGATGGTTTAAAAAAAAATTTCTCTCCTCAGTTCTTTCTATTGCCTTTTTACTTTAGTATCGAAGTCCTTCTTGTATGTCTTTTTCTTTAGATTCAATTCTCTCTTCAGTTCTTTATTGCTCCATGGTGCCCACACTTAACTTGCTTATTTTTGGCTTTCAGTAGAATACATTTCTCTGGAACACTACTGATTACCCTTTTAGAGATTTCCCATTGTTTTCTGTCTCTTTGTTTTTTCCAAGATGTTCTCCTAGTTTACCTTCTTTTAGTTCCACCCTCATTTCCTCACAATTTGCTCTTTGCCAATTTATTGCCTGAGTCTTTGTCCTACTCACATTGCTCTTGATCATGATCTTGAACTTTACAATGTTATGATCACTACTACTAAGATGCTCCCCTACCTTTACTTCTCTTGTCTGTCTGGTTCATTACCCATTACATGATCCAAACAGATTCTTTTCTTGTTGGACTTCTTACGTATTGAATGAGAAAGGAGCCCTGCACACACTGCAAAACCTCGATTCCCTTTTCTCCTTTCTCTACCTCTTACAGCCAGTTCGTTGAAATCTCCATTATTCTATGCCTGCCAGTCACCTTATACATTTGCCTACAAATTTCTTCCTCTAATTCCATTATTCGGTGGTCTACAGTATACCTCGTTAGGGTGATGGATCCCTTATCTTTTAAATTAATCCATATCGATTCTGTATCTATCTTACTGCTAGTTGCATCTTTATCTACTGCCATTGTTCGCTCTAACTAGCACAGCTCTTCCCTTCCTAAATGTGTTATATCCTACAGTATTTAGTGGCTGATTCTGCTTGCTATGTAGCCATGTTTCAGTCACCCCTACTATGTCTGGATCCTCTGCAAATGATTGCCTCCAGTTCATCCATTTTGGTTTGAATACTGCATGCATTGCTGTGCAGTTTAAATTGTTTCTATTATTTCTCTTTGCTTTTGGTAGTTGCTTTACCTTTATGCTCTATGAATTTATTAAACCTCTGGCCACTTGTGTTATCCTTATTCCTTCCTTTAGCTTGCCCTTTACACTCTTTTCCTGATTCTTTTTATTGTTAAGTTTCTGTAATGTCTAGCCACTTCCTCTCGCTATGCTATTACCTCCAATCCTAGTTTATCCTTTCCATTAGAACCTTGGTCTCAGCCCAGTTCAGATGCAGACCGTCCCAATGTTGCAGCTCCTTCTGTCCCAGTACTGTCCAATGAAATGGCACTTCTCAAATTACATCCCAGCACTTGATTTTTTTTCACTCTCTACAATTGAGCATTGTTGCGATAGATTCTATTTATCAATCAGGACTGTCAGATCTCTCTCACTTTCCATGCACATTATTTTCTTCCCCTTTAAGTGTTAGCTTTGCTCTGGATTTTTTGTCCCCACGTGAAGCACTTTTCATTTCTCTATATTGATTTTTTTTTTATCTGCCACCTGTCTGCCCAATTCCCAAGCATATTCAAATCCTCTTGCAGCTTATCCTGTTCCTCTTGGCAGTCCACCATCAATGTACCCTCTATTTTTTTTTGAGTGCATGGGCAATTTAAGTGCTCAGCCCCTGCGGGAACATTGTCCACCACCTTCATTAGCTTTGTATTATCTGCAAATTTCGCCACTGTGCTTGTGACAGGCCCTGTGAGACCCTACCCAGTTCTTCCTCACATCCCCCCGGCATCTCTTGCCCAAAACCTTCAATGTGTTCCCTAGTCCTTTTACCATCAGCTAATGGGAACAGCTTTGCTTTGTCTACCTTATCTAACCGTGTCATAATCTTGTACCACTCTATCAAATCTCCTTTGCTCCAAGAATAACCCCAGCTTGTCCAATCTAACCTAGTAGCTAAAATCCTTCATCCCATACATTTTCTTTCCCACTTTATTTTCAGTACCAGCCTTTCCAGAAGAACTGTATCAAAGGCTTTTCTGAAATCCAGGTACACCACATCCACTGCTGTAACCCTACCAAGCACCTGCGTCACACTCTCAAAGGAAACCAGCAAGATTGGCAAGACCTCTCCTCCATGGACCCACATTTTATCATTTTACCCCTATTTAGATGGTCCATCATCTTATCTTTTAAGAAGGGTTTCCATAGCTTCATCTACAATGGGCATCAAACTCACTGGTCTGTAGTTTCCTGGGACGCTGAACATCCCTCAGGATTAATCTTTCAGCTGCGATGCTTCGGGTAAAGTTACATATATACCATGAGCCAGAGTGCGGCTGGCATTTGCCAGACATACGCTATGCCAATAGCCGAGCCTCCAATTCACTGTCAAAACTGAGCATCAATAGATTACCTACCTTGTAAGGCTACCTTCATTCTTCAGGGATTGCACCTTGTTCACATGACATTGGAGTACAGCCCAGCTTGAGAGTTTTCTAAGAAGCATGTGCTGAAAATGGTGCCATTATGCTGTAAACAGGTGGCAGTTGGTATGCTGTATGAAACCTCCCGGGGCCTGCACCAGCTCAAGTTGGCTCGCAACTAAATGTATTCATTGCTTTACCACAAAAAACCTACACCAATGAAGAGGGGATGAGGGGGGCATACGGTAAGACTGCAGTGTGTAGAGGTTGGCTGTTATTTGATGACAAAGATCTTACAAGGTCAGCGACCTTGAAGCATACAGGATAGAAACACAGCAAACGCAGTGCGAAATCAAGAGTGGGGAGGCACAATACTTCATTGGCCACATGGTAACACTTCAAAAAAACACTTCATTGACCGTAAGTCCTTTTTCGGAAGTACTTGAAAGTTGTGAAAGGTTGTTCATTCTTCGATTGCCACTAGTCTACCCACTTGCCCTCTGCTGATAATGCAGGGACCTAACCTCCTGCTTTATGTTCAGCTTGTATCAGTCAATTCTCTGCATAGATCTGGATTTCCTGTTTGCGTGTCTGAATGTTTCCCATGATAAAGAATTCACAGTAATTGCTCAGGGTGATTATCACCATTCTAGACATCTTGTTGAGATGGCTACTTCGTGGCACGAGTCTGGACCTCCTGCACCATCGTGTTCTTCCTAGTAAGTGACCCCTTGCGCTCTATACTGCCATTGCCAGCTCATGGCCTGATAGGAATTCCAAGAGTCAGCATACCAACCAGGTCAACACCAAGCAACTGTGCGAGGATTACCATACGTGGCAGCTTTGAAGAGATTATCAATCAGAATCTAATTGAGAAATACAAAGAAAGCACTTGCATTTATATAGTGCCGGTTTATGTCTCATCTCCAACAGCTCCCTCGGTACTGCCCTGGTAGTGTTGGCCTGCATTATGGGACTTTTACCCAAGTCTTTGTGACTGAAGAGGTGAGGGTGATGCTTAGTAGGCCAAGGCGGACACCCTGATTTACGGAAACTGTTGCCGACTGCCCGAGTTTCTGCCCAGCAGTTGCACAGGGCACTTCACTCTACAACTAAGCCTCTACCTCATCCCAGCCTGTTTTTTAGTAAAAGATTTATTCTTGGGACGTGGGCATCGCTGACACATCTGGCATTTATTGTCCATTTCTAGTTTCCCTTGGGAAGGTAGTGGTGGGCCTCTGTGTGATGAAGGAATGCCCATAATGCTGTTGTACAGAACTTTATAGTACAGAAACCAGCTATTCAGCCCATCAATGCTAGTATTGTCCAACTCCACACAAGAATTCTTCCACCTTGCTTCATCTCACTCTAATAACATATCCTTCTATTCCTTTCTGCTTCATGTGCTAACCTAGCTTCCCCTAAAATGCATATATGCTATTTGCCTCGCCCACTCCCTGTAGTAGTGAAATCCACATTCTCTGGGTAGAGAAGTTTCTCCTGAATTCCCTACTGGATTTATTAGTGACTATCTTATATTCATGGTCCCTAGTTTTGGTTTCCCACAAGTGCAGACATTTTCTCTACATCTAACCCCATTGAACCCCTTCATAATTTTAAAGACCTCCATCAGGTCACCCCTCAAATTTTCTCTTTTCCAGAGAAAAGAGCCCCAGCCTGTTGGAACTATCGGGAAAAAAACTCAGTTGTGGCATCATGCTTGCGAATCTTTTTTCCACCTTCGCCAGTGCTGCTATATCATTATTGTAAGATGGAGAGCAGAACTGTGCACAGTACTCTCAGTATGGCCTAACCAAGGTTCGATACATTTCTTTCATGTGGGCGTTGCTGGCAACAGCAGCATTTGTTGCCCATCCCAATTGTCCTTGATAACTGAGTGGCTTGCTCGGCTATTTCAGAAGGCAGTTAAGAGTCAACCACATTGCTGCAGGTCTGGAATTACACGGAGGCCAGACCAGATAAGGACAGAGGATTTCCTTCCCTAAAGGACACTGGTGGACCAGATGGGGTTTTTACAACAATCTTGGCACCATTACTGAGTTTCCAGATTTTTATTAATCATTTGAATTTAAATTCCACCAGCTGCCATGGTGGGATTTGAACCCACGTCCCCAGGGCATTAGCCTGGGTCTCTGAATTACTAGCCCAGTGACATTACCACTACACCACTGTCTACCCTCAGGATCTCTGCTTTATAGAATAGTACAGCACAGAAAGAGGCCATTCAGCCCATCAAGTCTACACTTGCTTTGTCGAAGAGCAATCCAGTTAGTTCAACTTCCCCGGCTCTTTCCCCATATCCCTGCAAGCTTTTCGCCTTCAAGTATTTATCCAATTCCCTCCTGTAGGCTCCTGTTGAATCTGTCTCCACCAACTTACCAGGCAGTGTATTCTAAAACCTAACCACTTGTTACATCAAAGTTTTTGAAATTCTATTCCGATAGAAATAAACCCGAGCACTTTGCACTTTTTATGGCCTTGTTAAACTGTATCTCTACTTTTAATAATTCGTGAATCTGTATCCCTAGATCCCTTTCTGCCTCCTCCCTAATCAAGATCTTATTTTCCCAAGCAGTATGTGACCTCCATACCCTTCCTGCCAAAATGCACCACCTCACACATCTATATTGAAATTCATTGCCCACTGTGCAAGTTTATGTTGTCTTATAATTTGTTGCATTCTTCCCCAGCATTAAATATACCCCTCAATTTAATGTCATCCTCAAATTTTGATATCATACTTCCAATTCCTGAGTCAAAATTATTTTTAGAAATGGTCAAGTGGTCCCAACACTGCCTGTGGAACACCATTCCCCACCTCCTGCCTGTCTGAGTAACTACCCTTCACCTTTACTTTTTTTTAAATAGAAACACAGCTTTCTATCCATCCTACTACCTGTCTCCACATGCTGTGCCTAGTGCCTTTTGAAGCTCACGTATATTACATCCATTACGTTGTCCTGTTACTTCTTTAAAGACCTTCCCTTTTGAAATCCAAGCTGACCATTCTTTCGGTCCTATTTATTCATTCTCAGGATGTGGACATCGTGCCAAAGACAGCATTTACTGCCCTTGAGAAAGCGCTGGTGAGCTGACTTCTTGAATTACTGCAGTCCGTGTGACGAAGGTGCTGTTCGGGCAGAAATTCCAGGATTTTGACACAGCGCTGAAGAAGCAACGACAATATATTTGCAAGACGGGATGACGTGAGACTTGGAGGGGGAACGTAGGAGTTACTTTAAAAGTAGGTAGGCAGAAAGGAATATTAATGCAGCAGATTAGTGCAGGATATTAGTAATCCGCGCTGCATTTTTACACAATCCAGTAGCTTTCATTGGCATTTTATCTGACGGCTGCCCACGACTGATTTATTGAATTTAATGTCACATTTCATTCCACGCATGGCCACTGGGGTGTTCGACAACGATCAGAACCAGTGAAGATAAATCTTGTACGAAACCCAGTGAAGAGTAAATTAAACCATGAAAAGCCTAAACAGCCACAGTATGAGCTCATGCAGAACTAGGTTTGAAATCCAATCTGCAACAGAGTACGACAGTAGCCGGCTTAAAATGTTATGCACTCTATATTTATTATTTAGAGTCAACAGCACGGTGAGGATTTAAAACAGATTACACCGAGAACCGCAGCAAATCAATCAAATTGTAGGAAGTCCTTCATTTATCTTCAAACTGACAAATGGTCAAAGAAACTACGTGTTGTTCAACACCTTCTGATGCTCCACATCTATCACACTTGAAAGTCCAGTCATCAGCAAAACAGTTCTACATCGGTCTGCGGCACAGGTTTAGCAGTGCTGTTCCATTACAGTCTGTCTGGACGGGTAGAGACGCTCGGTTCTTTGCCACTGCCTGCAGCTGGGAGTTACCAGATAAGCTGTTCTGAAGGCTCTCCAGCTGCTGAGAAACAGCTCTGGGAGCGTGTCCCGATCTGATTTATCCTCCCTCCTAAATTGATAAATCAGTGCGAAAAAGGGATCGCAAAGTACATGATTTTTTTTAATGTGGCTACCGGGAAGTGCCCCCTTCTGGGGAAACACTCACAAATGTCAGATGCAGGAGTTGATAACTGGGGCAATGGCTTGCTCTGAGCTGCAGGGATTGAACTATGGTTCTACCACAACTAAAACGTGTTAAATAGCACCGGTTTGTCTCTCTCTGCTCACTGGCGATTTTATTAAAAGTAAACTAAGGTGTTACTTGACCAGTGTTGCTGGTTCCGGTGGCAGCGCAGGATTGAAATGAGGACCCTCTTTAAGGCACTTCCTTCATGGTGCAATCCTCCGTCTCCATGAGGGGTGTTGGGGGTGGGGGGTTGGAGTAGGGGAAGAAGGAGATAGATGGGTGGGAACTGGCTACTGCAGGAACTGATAACGGAGATGAGAGTTGCCAGTACGACTTGGAATCAAGCTGAGATTTCACGTTTTGAGAATTCCACAAATATAAACACTGTGTACTACAACAGCACTGGTGTAATGTGCTGCAGCATAGATGTTGTGTTTGCAACTTCTTCTACGGGAGCTGACGGCTTCAGATTGTAACGAGGAGGCACGAAATCCAGGGCAGATGGGACCTTGTTTTCATGTCCTTTGTCTTCACAGCCGGGGTCCAGAATGAGAATGAGCAATAACGCATGGCATGACGGTGTAAAGGCCCCTCTCACACGGTCCCCCCCCGCACCCCAGCCGCTTTGCATAACACCACACAGCAACTGCACATCCCCAAATCCACAGTATCATGGGGAAGACACCTTGTACAATATGACCTCCACCATAGCGAGCTTGCACTCAACTCACAAAGACAGTGCAGATATACTGAATTATGTACCATGTACAGCTCTGGCTGAGGCTGCAGGTCGAAGTTTTGAACCTAAACATGTGGAAATTTCTAGCACTCTTTAAAAAAAAACTGCCAGCATCAGTTCTTCTGAGGGAGAGAGCAGCCCAACCTCATACAGGGAGGGAGGGGGGGGGGGGGGGGGGGGGGGTGTGGTAGAATGACAGGATCTCAACGCTCGGCAACCGCACCCCCCCTTTTACTCCCGGACCCCCTCACCGAATCAGGTGAACAGTCAGCCAGTAAATGATGAGGGGCTGAAAGGCAGCAACAGCAAGGGTGACATACATCCGGAGCTGGTTCCTGGAGCTGTGGCTGGTAACTCCGTCTGAGGAGGAGGTCAGGACTTTCATTCTCAGAGAGCGGACCTGTGGGTGGGTCGAAATGGAGAGTGTGAGAGAATGATGTGGCCCAGCTGTCTTCGGAGAGAACGGTTATACGAGCAAGGAGAATCAATCAATCAGATCTGGTGTGCTAGTGGCTCACACTTATGCCTGCTGGCAGGGGTAGGAGCAGCCAGTAAATTTAAAACCAGTCCGTTCAAACACATTGCTCCAGAATTTGCTGAAGCGGGGCATCTCACACCCTGTCCCTTTAGTTAGTCTTCTTCCTTCAGCCCAAAAATGTTTTGCCCTGGAAGCACAGACTGACAACGGCCTGGCGAGGGCAATAGAGCATCTACAACCTTAGTGAATGATGGGACCAGCGAGACTCAAGGATGGAGAAAGAAACAGAAAAAAGATGGTGAAGGAAACTGGGTGAATTAGAGTCAAATCAGGTACAGAAAGAGAAACAGAGAGAGAGAGGGGAAAGAAAGATTGGATTAAGAGGAGAAAAAAGACAAAAGTAAGGAAAAAATTCAATTTAAAACTTGTAAACTCTCCGAGAAGAATTTACTACCTGCTGAATGAGACTCAGTTTAAACAGTTCCCTTTCAGTGGGGAGAGATCGTTATTGCATGAAGTTATCAAAATGTTAAAAGGATACTTGCACAGTTAAGAACCAGCGCTAACTTTCTGCGGTGAGTTGAATGGACAGTTAACTCGCTAATCCAACAAGTTCCTAAAAACAGGGAGGTTGGCGCGATGCCATTTGTGTGAAGCTAATGATGGGGTGGTGTAAATTGACCAGCACTTTCTGGAGAATTGCAACTCGTGACCTATCTCTCAATTCTCTGAACTGACGGCCTGATTTGCACAACAACCACCACACTGGCAACTTGCTGTTTGCTTCCCAACAGAATTTGGATCACTATTTGAGCGAGCGAGAGAGCAGTCAATCTATGGAACAGGCTCATTTGGGGGGGGGGGGGTGGAAGCAGGTAGTACTGATTTATTCAAATACAAATTCATTTCTTTCAGAAAACAACAATTTAGGATACAGTACGTGAATGATTTGGGACATGACGTGTGGCGAGTGTAGCCTGCTTGGGAAGCAACAGGTGACTTTGGGCCTTACGGTTCCCAAAGCGCTCCACCACTGGGGAATTTCCCCTTACCTCTGAAAGAACCAGAGGACAGATGAGAAGCATTTTTTTTTACATAAGTAGCGAATCAGGATCTAGAATGTGCTGCCAGAAAGGAAGCAGACACAACAGCAACTTTTGAAAGGGAATTGGATAAACAATTAAGAAGGAGAAATGTTTTTGGGTTGTGGTGAAAGAGGGGGTTAAAGTAGGACTAGCCAGATAGCTCTTTCAAAAAGAGCTAGCATAGGCACACTGGGCTGAATGACCTCCTTCTGTGCTGTATGATTCAATGCCTGGGTCTGTTGAAGGCTAATTGATTTCCATGATTGGTTAACAACTCCATTATCATTGCACCAAGTGAGTAACAGGATGGGAGAAGGCAGATTCGAGGCATCTTCGATTTCATTCAATTCCTATTAGGCACAGACAGGAGAGCGCAAGGGAGCCACTTACTAAGAAGAACATGATCGCACAGGAGGTCCAGGCCAGTGCCACGTAGTAACCATCTTGACCAAATAACAAGCCGCCTAGAATGGTGATTATCATCCTGAGAGAGATAGGGAGAGATTGCTGTTACTGCTCTCTCACAGGGTACAGACAGAAAATTCAGATCTACACAGAGGATAGATATCGGAGGCTGATACAATCTGAACTTTAAAGCAGGTTAGATTCCTGCGTTATCAGCATTCACATCAAGAGGGAAAGGTCGAGTGTGTGAATTAGTGCCAATTATAGAAAGGCTTGCTTTTCTATAGCACCCTTTATAACCTCAGCACGTGCCAAAGCACTTTATAGCCGGTGACGCACTTTGTGAAGTATGGTCACTGTTGTAGGAAACAACAGCAGTCAATCTGCACACAGAAAACTCCAAACAGTAAGGAAATACATTACTAGATAATCAGTTTTTGTGATGTTGGATTGAGGGATAAATATTGGCCCCAGGACACCAGGGAGAACGCCCCCTGCTCTTCTTCCAATAGTGGCCGTGGGATCTTTTACATCCATTCGAGGGGCAGATGGACCTTGGTTTAATGTCTCATCTGAAAGATGGCACCTTTGACAGTGCAGCACTCCCTCAGCGCCGCATTAGCACGTCAGCCTAGACTTTGTTCTCAAGTCTCTGGAGTGGGGTTCGAACCTGTGGTGTTCTAACTCTCGTCCTTGTTGGGCGACCTTGTCGAGCTCCAATCGCTGCCGAACACCCAGAGTAGGCGAGTTGCCTTTCCTTATACATTTCTTACCTGTTATCTGTGCTGCATCACTGCTCACAGCAGGATTCCACTGTACAAGAGTCCTCTAGTAAGGAGAAAATAGTGAGCTCTCCCTGGGTAAAGGCACTCCCAAGGCAGGACAGCCATCCAGACTCCTGCCCTCTGCCCAGCTAGCCAGGGTACAACAGCTGGCTTCAGAACTGGCACCCCGTAGCACACACAAAATCCTCTCTAGAACCCACTCCCGATCACGATCCAGTGCAAATCAAATGGTATGGAAGGTGGCCATTCGGCCCATCCTGCATAAGTTGGTCCTCGCTCTTCGCTTGGAGCTATCTACTCTAATCCCTTTTCCTCACTCTTACTCTTTTATGCCCTCTTCTTTTAAAATCCTTACCGGGTTCCCTTTTATTCCTCATCCACAGGCTGGCCCCTGGTGGCATCATTCAAAGACATGGTGGTCATCTTGCACATGTATGCTGACTATACCCAGCTCTACCTCTCCATCACCTCTCTCAACCCCTCCACTGCCACTGGACTCTTCAATGGACCTTGGTCTTTGTTTATAACCTGCCGTGTCCTGACCCCACCTCTCTTCCCAGTCTCCACTCCCTGGCCTGCAGTGTTTATACCAGTCACCTTTACTCTCTTCAACTATCGTTCACAAACCATATTGTGCGAGTGGAAAGAACAGACTTGCCTCCACCCAGTACATGGTGCACAGCCAAGGGAGGTGGTTGCATCCCGTATGTTTACGGAAACAGAGGTTTTCAAGGCTGCAGTCTAATCTGCAGCATCACATGTTGGCAATAAATCACTCGAGCTTTGCTCTCACGATTGGACTGCAGCCCAGGTCACACATACACATACGCTGTTCAGTGCCAATCGTTCATTGACTGCTGTGGGCTGGCAGGAGGCCCACAATCACTCTGCTTTCACAGGCTGTCATGCTCCCTCTGCCTGGGTAATGCACCCCCCACTTCCCCTAATCTGTTCCCTGAAGGTGCTGAGGTTTGAATCTATGATTGTTATTATTCAGCTCAGAGTGAAGTGGGGCTGAGGGAGGGCGGGGGGGGGGCATTGCTGACACTGGCCAGGAGCAGGGAGCCCTGGCTGATTCCCAGTTCTGCAGCTGTAAGGATAATTCTAGCATCTTAACTGCTGCCCCAATTGAGATTAGCACAGATCACAGAATTGTTACAGCACAGGAGGCCATTTGGCCTGTCATATCTGCGCTGGCTCTCTGAAAAAGCAATTTACCTGGTGCCACTCCCCCACTTCTTCCTGCAGCCCTGCACATTTTTCCTTTTCAGATAATAATCCAATTTCCTCTTGAAAGCCTTGATTGAACCTGCCTCCATCACACTCTCAGGTAGTGCATTCCAGATCGTAACCACTCCCTGCGTGAAAAAGTTTTCCTCAGGTCGCCATTGCTTCTTTTGCCAATTACTTTAAACCTGTGCCCTCTTGTTCTCTATCCTTCCACCAACGGGAACATTTTTCCCTATTTATCCTGTCCAGACCCATCATGATTTTGAACACCTCTATCAAATCTCAACATTCTCTTCTCGAAGAGAAACAGTCCCAACTCCTCCAATCTATCCATGAAACTGAAGTCCCTCATCCCTGGAACCATTCATGTGAATCTTTTCTGCAACCTCTCTAATGCCTTCACATCTTTCCTAAAGTGTGATGCCCAGAACTGGACACACGACTCCAGTTGAGGCCAAATCAGTGATCCATACAAGTTTAATATAACTTCCTTGCTCTTGTACTCTATGCCCCTATTAATAAAGCCCAGGATACTGTACACTTTATTAACCACTCTCACAACCTGTCCTGCCACCTTCAATGATTCATGCACATATACACCCAGGTCCCTCTGCTCCTGCACCCTGTTTAGAATTGCACCCTTTATTTTATATTATCGCACCCCACCCCCACATTCTTCCTACCAGAATAGAAGGATTTAAAATTGATAAAGAGGAAGTATTAAGATAGGCTGTCCGTGCTTAAAGTGGATAAGGCACCAGGGCCGGATGAGATGCATCCAAGGATACTGAGGGAAGTGAGAGTGGAAATTGCGGAGGCACTGGCCATAATTTTTCCATCTTCCTTACACTCAGGGGTGGTGCCAGAGGACTGGAGAATCGCAAATGTTACACCCTTGTTCAAAAAAGGGTGTAAAGATAAGCCCAGCAACTGCAGGCCAGTCAGTTTAACTTCGGTGGTAGGAAAACGTATAGAAAAAATAATTTGGGACAAAATCAAGTCACATGGACAAATGCGAGTTAATTAAGGAAAGCCAGCATGGATTGCTTAAGGGAAAATCATGGTTAACTAACTTACTGGAGTTTTTTTGAAGAGGTAACAGAGAGGGTTGATGAGGGTACTGCTGTTGATGTGGTGTACAAAGACTTTCAAAAGGCATTTGATACAATGCCACGCAACAGACTTGTGAGCAAACTTGTAGCTCATGCAATAAAAGGGACGGTAACAACATGGATAGGAAAATGGCTGAGTGACAGGAAACAAAGAGTAGTGGTTCATGGATGTTTTTCAGGCTGGAGGAAGGTTTGTAGTGGAGTTCCCCAGGGATCAGTGTTGGGACTCTTGCTTTTCCGGATATATATTAATGACCTAGACCTTGGTGTACAGGGCACAATTCAAAGTTTGCAGATAATATGCAACTTGGAAGCATTGTGAACTGTGAGGAGGATAGTATAGAACTTCAAAAGAACATAGACAAGTTGGTGGAATGGGCAGACAGGTGGCAGATGAAGTTCAATGCAGAGAAATGTGAAGTGATTCATTTTGGTAGGAAGAACATGGAGAGACAATACAAGATCAAGGGTGTAATTCTAAAGGGGGTGCAGGAGCAGAGGGACCTGGGTGTATCTGTGCATAAGTCATAAAGGTGGCAGGACAGGTTGAGAGAGCGGTTAATACAGTATCCTGGACTTTATTAATAGGGGCATAGAGTACAAGAGCAAGGAAGTTATGTTGAACTTGTACAAGACACTAGTTCGGCCTCAGCTGAAGTATTCAGTCCAATTCTGGGCACCGCACTTGAGGAAAGACATGAGGGCATTGGAGAGAGTACAGCAGAGATTCACGAGAATGGTTCCAGGGATGAGAAATTTCAGTTAGGAAGATAGATTGGAGAAGTTAGGACTGTTTTCCTTGGAGAAGAGAAGGCTGAGAGGTGACTTGATAGAGGTATCAAAATGATGAGGGGTCTGGACAGAGTAGATAGAGAGAAACTGTTCCCATTCATGAAAGGATCGAGAACAAGAAGGCACAGATTTAAAGTATTTGGTAAGAGAAGCAAAAGTGACATGAGACAAAAGTGATTAAGGTCTGGAATGCGCAGCCTGAGAAAGTGGCTCAGCTGAAGCATTCAAGAGGGAATTAGACAGTTATATGACAAGGAAGAATGTGCAGGGTTATGGGGAGAAGGCAGGGGAATGGGACTGAGGGAATTGCTCTTTCAGAGAGCCAGTGCCGACACGATGGGCCAAATGGCCTCCCTCTGCGCTGTAACGATTCTGTGACAATGAATCACTTCACACTTCTCTGCATTAAATTGCATCTGCCACCTGTCTGCCCATTCCACCAACCTCTGACCTTTTGAAGTTCGACCACTATCCTCCTCACAGTTCACAATGTTTCCAAGTTTCGTATCATCAGCAAATTTTCAAATGTGTCCTGTACACCAAGGTCCAGGTCATTATCAGGAACACTGACCCCAGGGAACTCCAGTCCAAAAAACATCCATTAACCACTACTGTTTCCTGTCATAGACAATGGGATGGTGAGATGGCGGCGTAGTAGTAGCATCACTGAACTAGTAATCTAGAGGCCCAGGTTAATGCCCTGGGGACACCGGGTCAAATCCCGCCGGGGCAGCTGGTGGAAATTAAATTCAATTAATTAATAAAAATCTGGAATTGAAAGCTTGTCTCGGTAGTTAGGGATGGGCAACAAATGCTGGCCTTGCCAGCGGTGCCCACATCCCATGAATGAGTTTTTTTAAAAAGCCTGTTTCATATCCATCCTTTTATTCCATGCGCTATAACTTTGCTCACGAGTCTGTTGTGCAGCACTTTATCACCTGCATTTTGAAAGTCCGTGTACACCACAACAACAGCATTACCCTGATCAACCTTCTCCATTACCTCATCAAAAAAACTCCAGCAAGTTTGTTAAAACATGATTCGCCCTTCACAAATTCTTGTCGGCTTTCCCTAATTAACCCGCATTTACCCAAGTGACTATTAATTTTGTCCTGAGTTATTGATTCTAGTAGCTTCCCTAGGTTAAACTGACTGGCCTGTAGTTACACCCTTTTTTGAACAAGGGTGTAACATTTGCAATTCTCCAGTCCTCTGGCACAACCCCTGAATCTAAGAGAGACTGGAAAATGATGGCCAGTGCCTCCACAATTTCCACTCTCACTTCCCTCAGTATCCTTGGATGTATCTCATCCAGTCCTGGTGCCTCATCAACTTTACGTGCAGCCAGCCTGTCCAATTTTATCAATTTTAAACCCTTCAAATGTCTGAATACCTCCTTTTTCACCATGACTTGCGTAGCATCTTCTTCCTCAGTAAAGACAGATACAAAGTATTCATTTAATACCTCAGACATGTCCCTGCCTCCAGGCACAAGTTCCCTTTTCGGTTCCTAATCAGCCCCACTCCTTCCACCACCATTTTACTATTTATATGTCTATAGAAAACTTTGGGATTCCCTTTTATATTAGCTGCCAGTCTCTTTGCATACTCTCTCTTTGCTTCTCTTACTTGCTTTTTCACTTCCCCTTTGAACCTTCTATATTCAGCCTGGTTCTCCATTGTATTATCCACCTGTCAGAACAACTAGGGATGGGTAGTAAATGCAGTGTTGCCCACACCCCAAAAACAAAATTTCTGCTTGGTCTGAACACTTGTACTTCAAACGTTCGGCATGTAAATCACAGGACAGGTGATCGTGAGGATCATTTTTCCCCAACCCTTGTGCTGGCCACTACAATATCCAAGCAGCAGGAGCACGAGCCTTCACAGTTAAAGGTGCACTCCTCAAATACTTACAGAAAGGAACACCACTCATCTCTGGAAGATCAGAGGGCACGTCAGCTTTAAAGGAGGCAGCTCTGAGCTAGCCGAGGGGCTGTGAACCAGACAGTAGGCCCTAATCCTTCTGAGGTATCTGCAGATAACACTCCTTGCCCATTCTATTGGGTACTTACCTCTCCTCCACACCACCATGCCCCAACACTGCGAGACCCCTGCTCTGCACCATGCCATTTTATCCCACATTATAGCACCCGGTCCTGTGACATTATATCACCCCACAGTGCTAATATACCCCTTTTCCAGCCCGTTATAACCTCACCTTGCATGGTGCCATTATAATCGACCCATTACACCCATCTGACACCACACCCTGTTACAGGAATTAACAGTGGAGCAGGCCCTTTCACGATCTCACTGGTACTTACCCTACATACTTATATCCACTGTAAGCAATAAGATCAAATGTAGTGAGGTCCGTATGCACTGATATCAGGTACAGTGCAAGGACGAGGGCCAGAACCTCAATAATGATCCATACTAGAGCAGTACTGGCACACATTCCCAGCATCTCGGGAGAGAACCTGAAAACAAAATGTCAGGCCCCATTAACAGATAAACATACATCTACAGGATATAGCATTCACTCCCATTGTACAGAATCCCAAAAGTCCAAACCCCTTCCCATTCACTCCCACTGGACCAAACCCCTTCCCATTCACTCCCATTGGACCAAACCCCTTCCCATTCACTCCCATTGGACCAAACCCCTTCCCATTCACTCCCACTGTCCCTTGGTATCCTGCACTAAATCTAACTGAGGTTAAGCATAACCACTAAATATGAAGGAAAACCAAGGGGAACTTTTTAATTCAAAGAGTGACAGAGACAGAATAAACTAGCAGGGAGGACACTAAAATGTTGGCAGAGATAATTGAATGTGTTTCTGGATAGGGAATGGAGTAGTTGGGTGAAGATGGGGCTTATCTGTGCAAAAAGAGACATTATTGTTAGGTCAAATGAGTTTTTCCAGCCACTAACACTCAGCATGTAGCTGAGTTACAAATCGTGCTTTCAATCACAAAACGCCGATGGCAACGTTTGAGTAAAGTCAATGCTTTGCAAAGTTTTTTCAAATTCTTTCATGGGATGTGGGTGTCACTGGCAAGACCCACCCCTAAATGCCCTTAAGGTGGTGGTGAGCTGTCTTCTTGAACTGCTGCAGTCCATCTGGTGCGGGTACACCCACAGTGCTGTTAGGAAGGATTTTATCCAGCGACAGTGAAGGAACGGCGATATATTTCCAAATCAGGATGGCGTGCGACTTGGAGGTGGTGTTCCCCCATGCGTCTGCTGTCCTTGCTCTTGTAGGTGGAAGAGGTCACGGATTGAAAGGTGCTGTTGAAGGAGGCGTGGCGAGTTGTTGTAATGTATCTTGTGGATGGTACACACTGCTGCTACTGTGCATTAGCAGTGGAGGGAGAAAATATTTAAGGCGGTGGATGGGGTGCCGATCAAGCGGGCTGCTTTGTCCTGGATGGTGTCGAGCTTCCCGAGTGTTGTTGGAGCCTCACTCATCCAGGCAAGTGGAGAGTATTCCATCACACTCCTGACTTGTGCCTTGTAGATAATGGATAGGCTTTGGGGAGTAAGGAGGTGGGTTACTCGCCACAGAATCCCCAGCCTCTGACCTGCTCTTGTAGCCACAGTACTTATGTGGCGACTCCAGCTCAGTTTCTGGTCAATGGTGAGCCCCAGGATATCGATAGTGGGGGATTCAGCGATGGTAATTTCATTGAATGTCAAAGGGAGATGGTTGGATTCTCTCTTATTGGAGATCGCCACTGCCTGGCACTTGTCTGGTGCAAATGTTACTTGACACTGATCAGCCCAAGCCTGGATGTTGTCCAGGTCTTGCTGCATATGGACATGGACTGCTTCAGTATCTGAGGAGTCACGAATGGTGCTGAACATTGTGCAATCATCAGCGAGCATCCCCATTTCTGACCTTATGATGAAAGGAAGGTCATTGATGAGGCAGCCGAAGATGGTTGGGCCTAGGACACGACTCTGAGAAACTCCTGCAGCAATGTCCTGGGACTGAGATTATTGGCCTTCAAAAACCACAACCATCTTCCTTTGTGCTAGGTATGACTCCAACTATGACTCCAAGGAGAGTTTTCCCCTTGATTCCCATTGACTTCAGTTCTGCTAGGGCTCCTTGATACCACACTCGGTTAAATGCTGCCTTGATATCCAGGGCAATCACTCGCACCTCACCTCTTGAGTTCAGTTCTTTGTCCAAGTTAGAACCAAGGCTGTAATGAGGTCAGGAACTGAATGGCCCTGGTGGAACCTAAACAGACAAGAGTGTCAGTGAGAAGGTTACTGGTGTTTAAGTGGTGCTTGATAGCACTGTTGACGACACCTTCCATCACTTTGCTGATGATCGAGAGTAGACTGATGGGGCAGTAACTGGCCAAATTGGATTTGTCCTGCTTTTTGTGCAGGACATACCTGGGCAATTTTCCACAGTGTTGTAACTGTACTGGAACAGCTTGGCTAGGGGAGCGGATAGTTCTGCAGCACAAGTCTTCAGTACTATTGCCGGAATGTTGTCACAGCCCATAGCCTATGCAGCATCCAGTGCCTTCAGCCGTTTCTTAATATCACGTGGAGTGAATCGGATTGGCTGAAGACTGGCATCTGTGAGGCTGGGGCCTCAGTAGGCGGCCGAGATGGATCATCCACTCGGCACTTCTGGCTGAAGACGGTTGCAAATGTTTCAGCCTTTTCCTTTGCACTGATGTTGGGGCTCCCCCATCATTGAGGTTGGGGATATTTGTGGAGCCTCCTCCTCCAGTTAGTTGTTTAATTGTCCACAACTATTCATGACTGGATGTGGCAGGACTGCAGAGCTTTGTTGGTTGTGGGATTGCTTACTCTGTCTATCGCATGCTGCTTCTGTTGGTTGGCAAGTAGTCCTGTGTTGTAGCTTCACCAAACTGACACCTCATTTTGAGGTGTGCCTGGTGCTGCTCCTAGAATGCTCTCCCTCTCCTACACTCCTCATTGAACCAGGGTTGATCACCTGGCTTGATGGTAATGGTCGAGTGAGGGATATGCCAGGCCATGAGGTTACAGATTGCGTATGAATGCAATTCTGCGGCTGCTGATGGTCACAGCGCCTCACGGATTCCCAGCTTTAAGCTGCCAGGTCGGTTCTGAATCTATCCCATTTAGCATGGTGGTAGTGCCACACAACATGATCAAAGGTGTCCTCAGTGTGAAGACGGGACTTGGTTTTCACAAGAATTGTGCGTTGGTCACTCCTACCAATACTGTCATGGACAGATGCATCCGTGACAGATAGACTCGTGAGGACCAGGTCTAGTAGGTTTTTTCACTCTTGTTGGTTCCCTCACCACCTGCCGGAGGCTCAGTCTGGCAGATACGTCCTTCAGGACTTGGCTCACTGTGTCAGTAGTGGTGCTGAGCTACTGTTGGTGATGGACATTGAACATACGAATTAGGAGCAGGCGTAGGCCACTCAGCCCCTCGAGTCTGCTCCACCATTCAACAAGATAATGGCTGACCTGATTGTAAGCTCAACTCCACATTCTCGCCTACCTTGATAACCTTTCACCCACTTGTTTATCAAGAATCTACCTACCTCTGCCTTAAAAATATTCAAAGTCTTTGCTTCCACTGCCTTTTGAGGAAGAGAGTTCCAAAGACTCATGACCCTCAGGAGAAGAATTTCTCCTCATCTCTGTCTTAAATGGGCAACCCCTTATTTTTAAACAGTGACCCCTAGTTCCAGATTCTCCTACAAGAGAACACATCCTTTCCACATCCACCCTTCAAGCCCCCTCAGGATCTTATATCTTTTAATCAAATCTCCTCTTACTCTTCCAAACTCCAGCAGACACAAGCCTAACCTGTCCAACCTTTCCTCACAAGACAACCCGCCCATTCCAGGTATCAGTCTAGTAAACCTTCTCTGAACTGCTTCCATGCATTTACATCCTTCCTTAAATAAAGAGACCAATACTGCACACAGTACTCCAGATGTGGTCTCACCAATGCCCTGTATAAGTGAAGCATAACCTCCCTACTTTTGTATTCAATTCCCCTCGCGATAAACGATAACATTCTATTAGCTTTCCTAATTACTTGCTGTACCTGCATACTAACCTTTTGCGATTCATGCACTAGGACACCCAGATCCCTCTGCATCTCAGAGCTCTGCAATCTCTCGCCATTTAGATAATATGCTTCTTTTTTATACTTCTTGCCAAAATGGACACTTTCACATTTTCCCACATTATATTCCATTTGTCAAATCTTTGCCCACTCACTTAGCATATTTATATCCCTTTGGAGCCTCTTTATGTCCTCTTGATAACTTTCCTACCTATCTTTGTGTCATCAGCAAGTTTAGCAACCAGACTTTTGGTCCCTTCTTCGAAGTTATTTATACAAATTGTAAATGATCAGCACTAATCCCTGTGGCAACCAGAAAATTACCCATTTATGCCTACTGTTTCCTGTTAGCTACCCAATCTTCTGTCCATGCCAATATGTTACCCCCTACACCATGAGCTTTTATTTTCCACAACAACCTTTGATGTGGCACCTTATCAAAGGCCTTCTGGAAATCTAAGTACGGTACATCCACCATTCCCCTTTATCCACAGCACATTATTTCTTCCGAAGAACTCCAATTAACTGGTTAAACATGATTTCCCTTTCACAAAACCATGTTGACTCTGCCTGATTACCGTGACTTTTTTGGAAAATTAAAATCAACGCAACAATTATCTCACTCACCACTTCTTTTAAGACCCAAGGATGAAGTCCATCAGGACCTGGGACTTGTCAGCCCGTAGCTCCCATAGCACTGCCCTGGTGATTGCAATTTTCTGGAGTTCCTCCCTCGCTCCCATGGACTGATTTACAGCTATTTCTGGGACATTACTTGTATCCTCTAAAGGGAAGGCCGATGCAAGATATCTGTTGAATTCGTCTGCCGTCTCCTTATTTTCCCTTATTAATTCCCCACACTCACTTTTTATAGGACTAAAGCTCACTTTGTTAACTCTTTTCTTTTTTAAATATCTATAGAAACTCTTACTGTTTTTATATTACTAGCCAGCTTTTTCTCATACTCTAATTTTTCCCTCCTTATTAATCTTTTAGTCATTCTTTGCTGTTTTTTATATTCTGTCCAATCTTCTGACCTGCCGCCCACCTTTGCGCAATTATATGCTTTTTCTTTAAGTTTGATATTATCTTTAACTTTTTTAGTTAACCACGGATGGTGGGTCCTCCCCTTGGAATTTCTTTCTTGTTGGAATGTATCTATTTTGTGTATTCTGAAATATCCCCTTAAATGTCTGCCACTGCATCTCTATTGGTCTATTCCTTAACCCAATTTGCCAGACCCACCACCTAGAGTACATTTTGTGCCCTTGCCACTCTCAGTGCTTCTTCCAACATGGAGGAGTACTGACTCATCAGCTGAGGGAGGGCAGTCGGTGATAATCAGCAGGATTGCCTATGTTTGACCAGCTGCCATGAGACTTCATGAGGTCTGGAGTCAATGTTGAGGACTCCCAGGGCATTTCCCTTCCAAATGTATACCACTGTGTTGCCACCACTGGTGGGCCTGGACATATCCAGGAATGGTGATGGTGCTGGCTGGGATATTGGATGTAAGGTATGAGTATGACTATGTCAGGCTGTTGCTTGACTAGTCTTTGGGACCGCTCACCCAATCTCGCCGTAAGCCCCCAGATATTAGTAAGGAGGACTTTGCAGGGTCGATAGGGCTGGATTTTCCATTGTCGTTTCCGGTGCCTAGGTCAATGCCAGGTATTCTGTTCAGTTTTATTCCTTTTCAACTTTTGTGTACTGGTTTTGTACAACTGAATGGCTTTCTGTGGGTCTGGAGTCACACGTCAGCCAGACCAGGTGAGGGCAGCAGGTAAAGGATATGAATGAATCAGATGAGTTTTTACAACAATCGATGTTTCATGGTCACCATTACGGACTAGCTATCAATTCAGATTTTCATTAACTGAAATTATTAATTAATTGAATTTAAATTCCACCAGTTGCCATGGTGGGATTTGAACCAGTGTCCCCAGAGTATTAGCCTGGGTCTCTGGATTGCCAGTCCAGCGACATTACCACTACACCACTGTGGTTTGTGCAACAGCACCCCTTCCAACACCTGCCGATACAGTGCGGTGCCACACACCATCCCATGGGCACCGTGCAACACTGCCATCCGCTGGCAGAGCAGCACTACCCTGTTCTTGTCCCTCGGAACTCACTTGCCACCTCAATTCCATATTTTTTCTCCCCTTATCCAGACATTTCCCTGCGACTCTTCCAGCGCCTTCTACCACTTGAATAGTTTCCTGACTTCGACTGTCTCCTTTTCACCATGGACAAGCAATCGCCCTACACCTCCATCCCCTACCGGGGCAGCCTGAGGGCTCTCTGCTTTTTCTTTGAAAGGAGGCCCAACCAGTCCCAATCCACTGCTGCCCTTCTCCACCTGACTGAACTCGTTCTTGCATTGAGCAACTTCTCCTCTGGCTCCACCCACTTCCTCCATGGGAAGTGCTATGGGAATCCATATGGGACCTAGCTATGGCTGGCTTTTTCATGGGCTATGTGGAAGATTTATTCTTCCAGTCCCACTCGGATCCCCTCCCTCAGCTCTTTTTCCCGGTACATTGATGACTGTATCAGTGCTGCTTCCTCCCCTTGCCCTGAACTGGAAAAGTTGTAATAACTTTGCTTCAAATTTCCGCCCCTCCCTTTTCTTCATAAGACGTACTTTTGGCTCTTCCCTTCCTCGACTTCTCTATCTCCATTTCTGGGGATAGGCTGTCAACCAATATCTACTATAAGCCCAGTGACTTCCACAGTTATCTCGATTACACTTCCTCCCACCACATTTCTTTAAGGACTCTATTCCATTCTGCCAGTTTCTCCGTCACATCTGTTCTGTCGATGCAACCTTCCATAATAGCGCTTCAGATAGGTCTTACTTCATCCTCAACCAAGAAGCCCGTCCCCACCCCACCTCACCATGGCCAACAACGTCCGCGACCATGTCAGTTTCATTTCCCACATTTCTGCTCTCACCCCTTTTACCCCAAGCACCTTCCAGAACCACGAAAGGCTTCCCTCGCCCTCATCTTTCACTCCAACAGCTTCCACATTCAATGGATCATCCTTTGCCATTTCCGCCACCAGCAAACACATCTTTCAGTATGCCAAAGGGACCGTTCACTTCAAATTATACTGGTCCACTCCTCTGTCACCCCCAACAGCCCCTTCCCTTCCCTTCCCACACTACCTTCCTGTGGAACTGGAGGATGCGCAACACCTGCCCTCTCACCTCCTCCCTTCCCCCTGCCCTTCTAGGTGAAACAGCGATTTACTGATACTTCTTCAAATTTAGGATACTGTATCCGCTGCTCACGACGCAGTCTCCTACATTCGGGAGACCAAACGCAGACTTTGTGGAACACCGTCCGTAAGTCTGACCCTGAGCTTCCGATCATTCGCCAGTCTAATTCTCCATCACACTCTGACCTAGGCTTCCTACACTGTTCCAATAAAGCTCAATGCAAGCTCGAGGAACAGCCCTTGTCGTTCAATTAGGCGCTTAAAAGCCTTACAATTTCAGGTCATAACCACTGTTCCCATTTCTTCTGAACAGAAGCTGTTGGCAATGCTTCCGCCGTTGTCAGTTATAGCTCCTCAAGACCCATCTTTTGTTTCTTTTATTGTTCTATTACCACTCCCTTTGCCATTTATTCCTTCCTGCCTTCCACCTAATCACAGACCTTCCTCCCCTCCCCCCCCCTTTTCCCTGCTCTGTACTTGCTTAAAACCTGTCACATCGCCAACATTTTCCAGTTTCGATGAAAGGCCATTTACCTGAAACGTTAGCTCTGCTTCGCTCTCCACAGATGCTGTTCGACGTGCTGAATATTTACAGCATCTTCTGTTTTTATTTCAGATTTTCAGCATCCAAAGTTCTTTTTTTACTTTTGTAACACTATCCCGGCACAGTGTAATACTAACCTCTGTTGGATGCCCAGTGCCACTCCAGCTAGCAGGATGTACGTAATAAATGCCATGACTGAAACAGAAAACCAAGGACAGCAGTCAGCTCCTGCTCTAGAACAACTTGCATTTACATAGCGCCTTTAACAAAATCAAACATTCCAAGAAGCTTCACAGGAGCGTTATAATACAAGATATGACGAGTCTAATGAGGCAATATTAGGGCAGATGACTAAAAGCTGGGTCAAAGAGATAGGTTTTAAGGAATTAAAAGGAGGAAAGAGGCGGAGGGAATTCCAGAATGAGGGCCCAGGCAGCTGAAGGTATGGCCATCAATGGTGCAGTGATTCAAATCAGAGATGCTCAAGAGAATCATGCATGTATCTCATTTCATCAATCACTAGGGATGATACAGTGCTGTAGAGTTGGACCATGTGCTTGATGCACCCCACCATTCAATTGCAGACACCATGAAGTGCAAGCCAGGCCCACTACGTTTGGGATGGTGGTGGTGGCGATGGGACAGAAACTGAGGTCAGGGGGAGGAACAGAAGAATGCACCTTCTCCCTGCCTGGGGAGCTGCAGCTCGCACATTGTGGAGCTGGTCATGGGGCAGGGGAGGAACTGCTCACTGAGCTGGCGAATCGTGGGTGAGAAGAACATCATTTCATAAACTAAATTAAAATGTGACACCACAGGACAGCAGGGATTGTGATCCAAGTTCACAGATTAAAACAAGTTGTGTTTCTGCTGAATTGTGGCTATAACTGCGACTGTACTTCACAGCACTGTGACTCTGGTGCTGATAACCTGCTAATATTGGATTTAATGATACCTATGAACTGATCATAAATCTGTTTTACCTGCCTTTGACCTTTATATTTGGCATACGTGTAATTTGACCTTTGTATTATCCAGTCAGTTAATGAATTTTTTTGCATATAAACGATGACGACACAGTTGGGAGACACACTTAGGACACACCCCCCACAGAGCCAACTAGTGGCCAGCACCTGTAATTACAGTGACAGCTGACATAGGAAGACTGAATGGGAACAGTCGACAGAAAAGTGTGACAACAGGAAGTAAGTTTTGCGGTCAGGAGGTGCAAAACTTTTTACTACCTTATAGATTTAAAATATATATAAAAATATATAGGAACAGTGCAATGCATATAATCTTTGACCTGCTCAGCGTGAAGAGAAAACAGACGTAACTCTATACAAAATGCAGTAACCCTTCAAATGGACAAGGCTCATGAAGGCAGCAGAAAACTTGTTCATTAATTAAACTTCCCGTGTGTTTTGTATAGACAGGATACTTGCTCAATTAAAGATAAAGGTGCTTGGAATCAGGTACGACGGCATGCATGTTCAGCACTGAGTGTGTGGTGGTCGGGCTAAAGCCAGCCCAGTGAAATCTGAACTCAGGCAGCTCAGTCTCCATGGTGTCTCTGGGAGTGAGAGTTCAGTGTCCAGGAAAAGATACACTTGGCTATTATCTATTATTCAGGGTTTCTTATGATAGCTAAAGACTATGTGATGCTTAGATCAAACCCTTAAATACAAGCTACGTTGTGGGTGCAGTTCCATGGTTATCAGTACTGAAGTTGAAGTGATGACCCTTTTGTTATTTTTGTATTTGAGGTGGTGAGGTACAGGTTTTGTAATAGAGTGAGGTCTGCTGTATCCAATACGGCTTCACGCTACATAACACAGTCTGTAACCTAAGTAACATGCTCTGAGAGAGTTTAATTCCTCCCTTGTAGGGCTTGTGACAACTCAGTGAGTCAAATGGTATTGACTCGACCCGAGTGAGTTATGGGACTCCAAACTTTCAATCATTTAAAAACTCTTTATGAAGGTACCGTCTGCCTTGTGGAGTCATCACATTCCACAAAGGAGAGCAGTGGTTCCCCTGGACACTACCACTGGCAGACAGCCAGGATGATTCTCCCTCCAAACTAGACATCTTTTGTTTAGTCTCCCTATGGATGCACAGCTGAGAATCTGCAATTCAATGGCATGAGAGTTTGCAGACCTAAATCCACAGTCCGTTCCACTGTGCACCAATGTATTGACAGCACCAAACTGCAGCATTTTAAAGGTAAAGGGTCCCCAGGTTTTGCAACACGCCTGAAGCAACAGATTCTACCTGGGTTACTGCTCAATGTATGCGAGACACCCTCCAGTGCCTCACCATCACGGTCATATCTAATGTTTGAGCCCGGACCATGGGTGTCAACAGCCTGTTCAACCATCAGGGGCAGCAGCAAAGCATGATCCAGATCCTATCCTCATCCAAGTCCGTTTTCCAGCACGGTCGGTGGGGGGTTGCAGTCTCTGGTGAGTGGTTAGGACTGGTGACCCACTCTCTAGCTAGGGTGCTACTGCCAGTTTTAGCATCCCTACTGGTAAGGTCAGAGGAGACCAAGGATGTGTCTGGTTCTTTTCTTGGCCCATTTTGAAGGAGCTAAAGATTAAGCAATTTAATCACGGGGCAATGGAAAATGGATAAAACGATACAACTCTATTCATTTGAAATTCCTAACTAAACAAAGTAATGTGTTGACTGCACAGAACATTTACCTTCCACCATTCTGACCTAAAGAAGGGTATAGGCCATACACAGCATGCTACTGCTCAATGAGTGCTTGTAATCCAACACACTGGTGTCAGCCGTGGCTCAGTGTTTCCCTCACTCACCTCGGCGTCAGAAGATCTTGGGCTTGAGCACATAATGCAGGCTGATACACCCAGTGCAGTACTTGGGGAGTGGTGCACTGTCGGAGGTGCCATCTTTCAGATGAGGTTCTGTCTGCCCTCTCAGGTGGAAATAAAAGATCCCATGGAATTACTGGAGGAAGAGCAGGGGAGTTCTCCCTGTGTCCTGGCCAATATTTACCTCTCAATCAAACGAACAAATTATCTGGTCATCAGCACATTGCTGTCCGACATTGCAACACTCCCAAAGTACTTCAATCAGCTGTAAAGTGCTTTGGGAAGTCCGGAGGTTGTGAAAGGCGCTGTATAAAAAAATTCTCAACGTTACTACCTTAGCCCTTGGCACCGAGAAACACTACATTACACACTCACTTGGAATGTACAGGTCTGGAGCGTTAGCGTGAAAATCCTCTCGTGGGGTCAAGCGTGAGTCTACGCGGTACCCAAGCTCCCAGTTCTAAGACAAGACAGAAAAATTTCAGTGAGAATCTGAACCCTGGAGTTCCTAATTCAAGCTTTGTGGAGACATTATAGTCTTAACTGTAATTTGTTGCTTTGCCTGGGGCCTCTCCACTCTCTCCCCCTCCCCCACTCCCCCCAAGATCTTCTGCCAAGCCCGAGTTGACAGGAGCTGAGAGTCCCTCTTTTGGTACTGTTCTAAACATATGAGCTCAGTTTAATAACCCCAAGCATGATTAAAAAACAAGCCTCTTAAGGCCTGTGGCCCCATAACTGAGTGGAACAGAGAAGCATTAAGAACACACTGTAAAAACTGTTCTATTCCTATTGAAAAATCGTACATCATACGTAGATTGTAAATAGTTGAGGCACCAGCATTGATCCTTGTGGCACCCCACTCGTTACAGTTTGCCAACCAAATGACTCATTTATCCTGACTGTTTGTTAGTTAGCCAATCCTCTATCCATGCTATGATATGACTGCCAACACCATATTTTTATATTTCTTGCTAGATTACTCAATCTAATAGCTGCCCCCCCTTTTTTTTTAAATCGTGTTTTGCTGGTTTCTAACATTTTCCCAATCTTCTGGACTACCACTAACCTTCACCACATTGTATGCGGTTTCTTTCAATTTAATACCACCCTTAATTTCCTTACTTAGCCACAGTTGGTTCATCCTTCTTGTAGAGTCTTTTTCGCCCCCCTCAATGGAATATTTCTTTGTTGAGTACTGAATTATCTCTTTAAATGTCTGACACAGCTTATCTACCGTCTTACCTATTAATCTATTTACCCAGTCTACTTTAGCCAACTGTCTTCATACCTTTCTATGACACTAAAATAGGTGGGATGGTAAGTTGCAATAAGGAAATAAGAAATTTACAAATGGATATGGATAGGCTAGGCGAATGGGCCAAAACCTGGCAGACGCAGTTTAATGTGGATAAACGTGAGGTTATCCATTTTGGTCAGAAGAATAGAAAGGCAAATTATCTAAATGGAGAGAAAATTCAGAGTGCTTCGGTGCAGAGGAATCTGGGTGTCCTCGTGCATAGAAACATAGTATCGCAGAAAACTAGTATGCAGGTGCAGCAGGTAATAAGGAAGGTAAATGGAATTTTATTTATTTAGAGATACAGCACTGAAACAGGCCCTTCGGCCCACCGAGTCCGTGCCGACCAACAACCACCCATTTATACTAACCCTACAGTAATCCCATATTCCCTACCACCTACCTACACTAGGGGCAATTTACAATGGCCAATTTACCTATCAACCTGCAAGTCTTTGGCTGTGGGAGGAAACCGGAGCACCCGGCGAAAACCCACGCGGTCACAGGGAGGACTTGCAAACTCCGCACAGGCAGTACCCAGAATCGAACCCGGGTCCCTGGAGCTGTGAGGCTGTGGTGCTAACCACTGCGCCACTGTGCCGCCCCATTTATTGCTAAGAGTATAAAAGTAGGGAAGTGTTGCTGCAACTGTACAAGGCATTAGTGAGACCGCACCTGGAGTATTGCGTACAGTTTTGGTCCCCTTACTTGAGGAGGGATATAGTTGCATTGGAGGCAGTTCTGAGGAGGTTCACTAGATTGATTCCAGAGATGAGGGGTTTGTCTTATGAAGAGAGATTGAGCAGTTTAGTCCTTTACTCTCTAGACTTTAGAAGAACGAGAGGAGATCTAATTGAGGTATATAAGATGATTAAGGGGATTGACAAAGTAGACGTAGAGAGGATGTTTCCTCTGGTGGGGCATACTAGAACAAGAGGTCATAGTTTTAAAACAAAGATGAGGCGAAATTACTTCTCTCAAAGGGTCTGAGTCTGTGGCATTCACTACCCGAGAGTGCGGTGGATGCCGGGACATTGAGTAATGGGTTGAAGGGTTATGGAGAACGGACGGGAAAGTGGAGTTGAAGCCGAGATGAGATCAGCCACGATTGTATTGAATGGCGGAGAAGGCTCGAGGGGCTGAATTGCCTACTCCTGCTCCTAGTTCTTTCTAATTGCCTTTATTTAAGTCTAAGACACTAGTTTCAAACCCAAGTTTCTCACCCTCATGTTAGGATCGCTCTTCCCTAGAGGATCCTTTACTATGATCATTAATTAATCCTGCCCCATTACATATTACCAGATCTAAATTAGCCTGTTCCCTTGATGGTTCCAGAATGTACTGCTCTAAGAAACTGTCCCAAATCGACTCTATGGACTCACCCTCAAGGATACCTTTGCCAATTTGATTTGTACAATCTGTGCGAAGATTAAAGTTGCCCATGATTATTGCAGTACCTTTCTTACAAGCCCCCATTATTTCTTGATTTATACTGGGCTACAGCGTAGCTGTCAGAGGAACTATAGACTACTCCCACCAGTGACTACTTTCTCTTGCTATTTCTTGCCTCCACCCAAACTGATCTGACATCTTGATCTTCGGAGCCAAGATCATTTCTCACTACAGTACTGGATTCCATCCTTTATTATCAGAGCTACCACACCTCGTTTTCTCTTTCTGCCAGCATTCCGAAACATCAATACCCCTAAATATTCAGTTCCCAGCCTTGGTCACCTTGCAACCACATCTCTGTAATGGCTATCAGATCATATCTATTTATTTCTATTTTTGCTATCAATCTTGTTACGAGTGCATAAGAACTTACATTAATATAATACCTGTCTTGATCTCAGGATGTCTCAAAGCATTTCACAGCCAAATGAAGTACTACTGCTACTAAGTGCAGTTACTGTTGCATTGTAGGGAAACACTCCTTCAATGCTGCACTGGGAGTGTCAACATAGATCAAAAGTTCAAGTCGCTGGAGTGGGGCTTGAATCCACAACCCTCTGGTCTGGAGAGTGATACAGACCAAGCAACGGCTGACTCTTAAATGAGAAGTGCTTAAAGGCTGAAATATGAAACATATCTCAGTGGCAAAGATGGACGTTTTTTTTTGACCTTTTGCCACCAGCGACAGCATGATGGAACCCTCAATTCAGTGTAATGATCCCTCTAACCGTACCCCAACACGGTGCTTTCACCTGAGCCTCAGAGAGCCAGTCCTACTGCCCCATGGCATTTCCATGCTGCTGTCTCTCCAAGAGACAGACAACTCAGTGCCAAGCTATGGTGCGGGCCTACGTCCATTCGGATTGACATTAAGAAGCCAGCTGGATTTTGCTTTGGAAGCTAACAGCCGGCAGAGGGACTCAGCTCATCAGTCTGGGCTGGATTCAAGTTTGGATCCAGGCAGTGAAAGGCCTGGGCTGCGATAAATATTTCTGGGCAAAGCCCCAGCACAGTTCAGTACCTGGTGGGTGTATGGGAACAGAAGCAGTGCCAGCTTCTTGATGACGTATCTGGTGTCGACTGTGAAGAAATATTTCAGCTTGTTGACGGACACAAACCTGTTCAGCTGCCAAAGGAAAAAAAAGTACAAGGTCATTCTGGCACAAGCCTGGGAGGGTCCCTCAGTAAAAATACCAGCAGCTCCCCCATGGCGTTGTAACACTTCTGACCCGCTGTGAGCAAGAGCAGTTGTGCCAAGTGATGTTACCAGAGACACTGGTGACTCCAGTGCCACACCATGTGGTTGAAACTTTGATGCCCTCTGAAGTGGCTGAGGAAGCTGCTGTTGAACA